>NW_005362269.1:3534364-3555473 GCF_000412655.1 Myotis brandtii | reverse complement strand
TAATCGCCTAAGGAATTCAGAACTCATTTCTAGAAATAAAATCAAGAAAAAATCAAGAGATGTTTTGCAGTGAGAAGGGATACATCCAGGTCAGTAAAAAGAGACCTGGCCAAGAATAAAATGGGGTCTAAATTCCATGTCAAATTCCTCCAGTGAGAAACAGTACAGCCATGGCAGACCCCTCTGCTTCTCTAGGATTCAGTTCCCTCACCAATGAACTAGGGCCTCAGGATCCCAATTCATTTTGCCAGTATTAGTTTTTTTAGGTCATATCCAGTTCCTTAAAAAAATGGCTGGAAAATCTGTAGAGAGGATGTCACCTATGCAGTACACCACAGTCCCCACCACTCCTTAATGCCCTGCCTGGCCCACTTTACTTCTTCACATTACCTTCTAGTACTGCCAGGCATATAGCTTTGAAACCAAACTCATAGTCATTGAGCACTTTTTGTCAGGCACTTGTATACATTATCTCACTTAATCTTCACAGCAGTCCCCTGAGAGGAGTGCATTTTATAAATGAAAAAACTGAGCTCAGGGATTTTAATTAACTTGTTTAAACATATGCATCTAGGATTTAGTTGAAATAAGATTCAGATCTAGGCAGTTTGTCCCCTCTTAACCACTATGCTCTGTTGTCTAAATAATGTATGAAGTCATGAGATCTGCCAGCAATAAGTGAAGGATTGAAGAGTTTGGAGAGTAAAGAAAAAAATCCGAGTCCAAATTCAGATTGCCTACTTACCTGTGTATCTTGTAGGGTTCTGTGAATTTTAAATAAGCCAACATATAAAAGCACTCAGCACAGGGAACTTGCTCAAAAAGTAGCCATTATTTTGCTAAAAATGTTCTTATAATGTGTATATAATTGCTGAATATATAAAATACCACATTATTGGTCCCAAAAGCATGACCCAAAGCTGATATTTCCTTCATAAGCTGGTTATTGGCACATTCTAAAGTACTGTTCTTTGTTCTATTTCTCTTATATTAAAGGAACATACTCCTAGATCAGTAGCTCTAAACCAAAGCTGATTTTGCCCTCCATCAAACAACTGGCAGTACCTACAGACATTTTTGGTTGTCACAACTTGTGTGGGGAGGGATTTGCTACTGAAAACTAGTAGATAGAAGCATGGGATGCTGCTAAACATTTTTCCATGTGCAAGACATTCCCCCACAGCAAAGAATTATCTGGTCCCAAATGTTGGTAGCATCAAGGCTGAGAAATCTTGATCCACATATAAATACACAGATAAGTATAAGACCGCAAGAAAAAAGCCTTATTTATAACTATTTTTTCCTCCTATATAATTTAAAAACAAACACAATTGCATAAAACAAAAGCTATAAATCTGTGTTGATGGGAACCCAGTGCATTGCATAAAGACATAATTTGTATGACATTTACAATACAAAAGAGAGAATGAAAATGGATCTATATAGGAACAAAGACTTCATATACTGTTGAAATTAAGTTGGTATTAATATATTGATGACACAAATGTAAAAACTAAAACTGTAAAACTATTAGAAAAAAACAGAGGGCTAAATTTTGGTGACCTTGAATTAGATGATGGTTTCTTAGATAGGACACCAATATTAGAAGTAACCAAAGAAAAAGTAAATATATTAGACATAATAAATATTAAAACTTTTATACATCAAGGAAGTAAAAATGTAACCCACTAAATTTGCAAATTAGATATCTGATAAAAATTGAGTAATCACAAATATAATAACTCTTACAAATCAACAATAAAAAGACAACTGCCCAATTAAAAAACATAGGGGTAGGCTGGCTGGTGTCCCTCACTGATTGAGTGTTGACCTATGAAGCAGGAGATCACAGTTTGATTCCTGGTCAGAGCACATGCCCCCAGTTGCTGGCTCAACCCCCATTGTATGGCATGCAGGAGGCAGCTGATCACTGATTCTTTCTCATCACTGATGTTTCTATCTCTCTCTCCCTTTCCCTTTCTCTCTGAAATCAGTAAAAATATATTCTTTAAAAAATGGGTAAAAGATTTGAATTCATAGTTTACCAAAGAAGATATATAAGTGGCCAACAAGCATGTGAAAAGATGCTCAAAATCATTACTTATTAGGAAAATATAAATCAAGACCACAATGAAATATCATTTATACACACTAGGATGGATATAATAACAAAAAACCAAAGTGCTGATAAGGATTTGGAAAAATTAAAACCTTTATACATTATTGGTGTGAATGTAAAATTGTACAGTTACAGTGGAAAAAGTTTGGCAGTTCCTCAAAAGTTACTGGGGGGATGAGAGGACAATGAGGGGGAAGACACATTTGTAATACCTTAATCAATAATTTTTTTTAAAAAAGAGAAAAGCTAAATGGGGTCAATGAGGGGGGAGGGGGACATATATAATAGTATCAACAATCTACACTAATAAAAGACAAAGATGCTAATTGACCGTACATTCGCTACGCCCATCAGCCAATCAGAAGAGTATGCAAATTAACCCAACAAAGATGCCCATTAAATTTGCATATTGCAGGTGGGGCCGGCAGCGCCCAATGCTGCCCGTGGGATCCAGGCCTTGGATCCGTGACCCGGCGAGACGGGGCCAGCAGTGCCTGACACTGCTCTCGGGATCTAGGCCTCGGATCCGTGACCTGGTGAGGGAGCAAAGCGGCGGAGAAGGGAGAGAGCCAAGGTAGCAGAGAAGGGAGGGAGCCGAGGGCGAAGCAGCGAAGGGAGGGAGTGAGGCAGTGGAGAAGGGAGCAAAGCCCGCCTCGGTGGGCTTCGCTCCCTTCTCTGCTTTGCTCCGGTCTCAGGAAGCCCTATTCTTGCAGGAATAGGCCCAAGGAAGCCCTATTCTTGCAGGAATCTTCCTGCAACGGACCTCTAGTAAAGATATAAATGAATAAATAAAAAAAGTTAAACATATAATTACCATATAACCAGCAATAGCATTCCTAGGTATATACCTAAAAGAATTGAAAACATATGCCATATAAAAATTTGTACATGAAATTTATACATGAATGTTGATAGCAATGCTATTCATAATTGACAAACATAGGAACAACTCAAACGTCTACCAGTAGTTGCAGAGATGAACTGTGGTATGTCATATAATGGAATATTATCTATCTATATATATAAAAGGATAAGCATCAAGCCGACCAGTAGCTATGATGCACACTGATCACCAGGGGGCAGACACTCAATGCAGGAGCTGCCGAGTGACAGCAACTTTGCAGAGTGCCCTCTTGCACTGCACTCTGGGACCCTTTGGGGGATGTCAGACTGCCGGTTTCAGCTCGATCTCTAATCCCCACAAGCCAGGCCGAGGGACCCCACATGCCCCTCCACAGATGGCCTTTGAGCCCCAGCTCTGCCCCAGGTGCAGCTGGCTAGGGAGGAACCGTGGGAGGTTGGCTCCAGGGCATGTCCAGCTCATTTCACCCAGTCCTGCCCTGCCGGCCACCTTCTAATTAATTTCCTTTCAATGTGCATGAATCTGTGCACCAGGCCTCTAGTTTATCTATAAAAAAGGAAGTACTGATACATGCAACAATATGGATAAATCTTGAAAACATGGTAACTGAAAGAAGCTAGACACAAAAAGGCCATATGTTGTATGAGTCCATTTATATAAAATGTCCAGAATAGGCAAATGCACAGTTAGAAAATAGGTTACTGGTTCTTAGGGGCTGGGAGAGGGGAGAGATGAATGGGAGTGACTGCTAATGGGTGTGGTGTTTCTGTTTGGGAGATTAAAATGTTCTGAATTAGGTAGTGTTAATGTAAAACTTTGTGAATATACTGAAACCTGCTGAGTTGTGCATTTTAAAAGAGTGAATTGTATAGTATGTGAATTATGCCTCATTTAAAAAATGTAAATTGCACTATGGGAGCTTATCACTTGACTAGGTTCGGGGAAAGGGTTTTCACTAGCATATTCACTGAGATGAACTGATTCTTCATGGAACAGTCAATAAAATAGTGTGGAGATGGACAAATCTGGTTTAAATAGTTTGCAACTGAGGAATTTTAATGATATAATCATATTACTATGAAAATTGAGTATCCTGGGTTCTATTTAGCTCTGTCATCATTAGGGCATGGTAAACATTTAAAATTTCATGCTAATTCTAATTGATTTGAAGTGGCTACCTGGATCATTGTGTTGAAAAGGATTCTGAGGCTCAGTTCAGACTTCACAGGGAATTGATGATAATTATCGTGTGATAAAGGTGGTGCACATATTAAAATGTTGCTGCTTCTATAAGTGTTTCTGTGACTTGAAACAGATACTTCAAAATATATGGTAGACAAATTCTCAGATAGGTGTGCTGAGTCATCTTTAAGCATTACTTAGTTTTTCCAGCTTCATGATTATGAAAATGATCCAATTGTTACATCTTTCAAAAATATGATTTATACTGTTTTAAAATAAAGGATTTAAAAATAAGCAATGTCAGTAGCAAGCATGAACAGTCTGAAATATTTGAGCTGGAGGAGTATATAAATAGCTGTGGTCGATGATCTAGCCTTGTTCTTTTCTAAATACAGTGATTTTCAGTGTTAGTATTTAATTATGCACTGTACTTGGATAAAAATGGGCATTAGGAAAGATGAGCTTTTATGATGGATGTGTTGTGTCCTAAAATATGGCTTGAATCTTTGCTACTGCAATTGGAAAACCAACAGCCCACAGATGAATGCTCACTTCTTAGGGAAGTGCATTGGGATATTTTTGCTCTTGTATTATTTGAAGGCAGATCCATATGCAATCAGTACAAACTTTAACACATGACAAGATAGATACACTGTCTTCTAAGAGGTCTCTATTTCCAGCCAAAATGTCCCACAAATCATCCTGACTCTCTTGCCTTGTCACTGTCTTACTAGACATGACACTTCACTCCACTGACTGCTAAAAATGACAACTTTTAAGATTCCTTCTTCAATATATAGAGCAATGACTGCTAAAAATGACAACTTTTAAGATTCCTTCTTCTTCAATATATAGAGCAGATGATATTCAAATGCTAATACAGCCCCATTAGGGTATGCACAAATTTCTGTAGGGGTACATTTAAATACAAAACTCCCCCCTAATTTAAGAATGACAATAGTGGCAATTACTAATATCTATGTAGCAGTTGCTATGTGTCAGATACTGTTGTAAGAGCTTTGTATATATTAACTTATTTAATTCATAACATTCGATGAGATATTAATAGTAGTAGTATTATTCAAATCCTATAGTGAGGAAGAGAGGTTAAAGAACTTGCCCAAGATTACACATCTAATAAGTAGGCCTAAGATTCAAATGTAGACTGTGTGCTCAGGTGACCATTTTTCTAACCATTAGACAGCCTGCCTCTTAGATGCATGCCAATGAGAGGGCTGTTAGCATAAGATGACTGTAAATCCAGTTTGGTGTATAAAAAGGAAATCATTTATAAACTATGGTAGTTTGTCTACTGACAGCAATGATGGACCTCCCAAACTACCTCGGAGAGGGCTGCAACCTCAGTGTGTCACAATATTGCAGTTCAGCAGCCATGGCCTTGAGTATCCACACCCACATCTCTGTTCTGGTACTCCAGCACACACCTGTCCGTCTTTCCTTTGCATGGTGTTCTCCTCCACTCCCATCACTGTGTCAGTGAGCCCTCCAGTCTCAATAAGAATGGATTTTCTTACTGTCACCCACCATGCTCTTGACTATTCTCTTTTGTTCCAGAAATTTTATTCCTGATCAGCTTATCATATTTATTATATAAAATGTACTTACCTGATACTAGAATATGATCTCCATTCTGCACTAGCCCAAACACAACAGGGATATCAGATCCAGCGAAGAGGCAGAGGTTATTTATTCTTTTCTCTGTCCATAAATTACCTTCATTTTAGACTTACCTTCTCCTCTCTCCCTCTCCTGAGCCTCCTCCCAGAGTGCCCCTAGCCACAGGGGTGCACACGTGAGTCACCTGGGCGTGATAAATTCTCAGTCACAGTGTTTCAAGGATAGGAGCATGATCTAAGTCAGGACAATTGCAGTTCTTCCTGAGATATTTTTTTAACCGAAATTGTCTGGTAGGAAAGAACTTTCTTTGGTCTCTGGCCACACAGCTCTGAGTATGAAAGCTACATAAAAATGATTTTAAGCATTAGCCATTTTGCCTCAGTGAATAGAGAGCTGGCCTGTGGACTGAAGGGTCCCCGGTTTGATTCTGGTCAGGAGCACATGCCAGGGTTGTGGGCATGACCCCAGTGGGAGGGTGTGCAGGAGGCAGCTGATCAATTGTTCTCTCTCATCATTGATGTTTCTATTTCTCTCTCTCCCTCTTCCTTCCTCTCTGAAGTCAATAAAAATATATTTTAATAAATGATTTTAACTTTCTGGGGATATCAGATTTTAGAATGAAGCCAAAACCTACGATAGAAATCAGAAAGGACAGAGAAAGAACCCATGTGTCATTTTAGTCCAGCTTCTCTGAGGCCAGATACTGCTCTTCCCTTCTGGAAATTTGATTACATGAGACAACATATCCTGCTTCTTATGTAAAAACTGGTTGAATTTGGGTTTCTGTCACTTTCAACAAAGTGATTGAACGAATACAGAATGACATTAAAAAGGATATTGATATACAAGGATAGTCCCCTAATGGAGCAAAAAAGCGGAAAACCAGGCCCCACAAAGGAAGATTGAAAGGGAAAGGGGATATTTAATCAGAATAGAAGATTGGGAGTAGCTATTTTTAAATACCAAAAGGTTAAGTACTAGATATCAATGCTGTGTAACAAATCACCCCAAAATCCAATTGCCTAAAACAACCATAATGTATCATCATACGCAGTTTCTGAGGGTCAGGAACCTGGGAGCAGCATAGCTAGGTTTTTCTGGCTCAGGGTCTTTCATGAAGTTGCAGTTAAAATTCTGGCTGTGACTCTAGTCATCTGGCAATGGAGAATCTGGTTGCAGTTAAAATTCTGGCTGTGACTCTAGTCATCTGAAGGTTTGGCTGGCAATGGAGAATCCACTTCCAAAAGATCTTGCTCACCTGACTTTTGGCAGGAGGTCTCAGCTCTTTGCCCCATAGATCTCTTGGGATGTCCTCACGACATGGCAGCTGGTTTTCCCCAGAGTGAGTAATCCAACAGGAAAAGATGGGGGTGGCAATGACTTTGATGACCTAGTCTTGGAAGTCACATTCTGCCATTTCCATAATATTCTGTTAGATGCATCAGTCACCCCGATTCACTGTGGAAGAAGACTACACAGGGCATAGCTACCAGGAGGCAGGGGTCGCTGGGGGTCATCTTAGAGGCTAGCTCCCAGGGGCTATCCCTGGGAAGAGACCTTGAATATATTTCATACAGGTTCAAAGGAGAAGTTGGCCACCAGAAGATCCCAACAGATTCTGCCTTCATATAAATGAAGTCATTAACATACAGGGATGACCCCAAAGCAAAAAATGTAATGAAATGTGTTTCCTGACATTGAAAGGAATAACAGAAATCACTATTTTAGGTGAAATTAAAGAAAGAGTCTTAACTTTCCATAGGTTGTCAAAGAAGGGGTTGAAGCAGTAGGCAACTTCTAGAATCTTTTTATTCCTAAAATGTGTGATATATAATCCCCAGATATATCTTTATTCATCTAATTCTTAAAACACCTTTTACAGATGTTGTGAAGCACTGCCTCTATCCCCTTGGCCTACCTGATGGCTCCTGGTAGATAATTTCCATGAACGATTCCTGTTTCTCTCTATCTGAGGTTGTGTTATAGCCAAAACAAAACAACCCTCAATTAATGGAGGACAGGAGTTATAAGATAGAAACCCCAGCTTCCCTGGCCCTCTGGTGGGATAACTCTAAGTCAGGGGTTCTCAACCTGTGGGTCACAACCCCTTTGGCGGTCGAACGACTCTTTCACAGGGGTCACCTAAGACCATCCTGCATATCAGATATTTACATTACGATTCATAACAGTAGCAACATTACAGTTATGAAGTAGCAACGAAAATAATTTTATGGTTGGGTCACAACATGAGGAACTGTATTTAAAGGGCCAGAAGGTTGAGAACCACTGCTCTAAGTTGTAAAGTCCCCAGGTTCCACAGTGACATCCTCTGGTAACACATCCATCTGTTACCAGCCGTATATCCCTTCCCTATCTCACTCCCCTACTCAGAGTGCTTCCTGAAATCACTGACAATTTAAGCCACTCATGTTCAAATGCTTCTCTCAGGTCTCTTTTTGCAGGAACTTAATTTAAGACACCCCTCTATTCCAAATCTAACAACTGAATACTCTATTGCATAGTTCTGGTTATTTGTGTATAAATATACTCAATATCTAAACCTCCTACTCTTGTGCAACGTATTTTATGTTTTTGTTTTCTCGTTTCCGAGTAGTAGGCTTCAACTCAAACAGAGACCAGAGGAGAAATTCCATTGTTGTTATAACTCAGAAGCAGCATGCTGCTGGCTGGGGGCTAGACATCAGAAGACCCGCTGCCTAACAGTTCTGTTTCTCTCTAGCCATGTGGTCTCCTGCTAGTCACTTGACCTCCCTGGGCGTCAGTTTGCTCCTGCTTAATTAAATATTTATCTAAGTCAGTGGTCCTTAAACATTTTGAGTCCTTTAAAAACACCAGTACAAGTTTTATACTCTCGTCCCTGAAGAAAAACGAATGCAACCAATGTTTACATGTGAACATAAGGAATCTGTGCATAATCTCTTGTTCATGAGGCCACGGAGGCCTGTCCACGGCCTTCAGAAAGAGCTCCACAGACCCCAGGTTATAATGTTTGGGTCTAGATGCTCTTTAACTTCCCTATAAATTTCAACACTTTGAATCAATGAGTAATTGATTAAAGGCATCCATGTTTTCTTCCAGAATGAGATTTCTCAATAAAGCAACCTCCTAGCTAAAATTCAGCTGCTTTATTAAACCTGACATTAGATTCAATATCCAGTCTACTTGAAATTCACGTTCATCCTCCCAGACAGTATAGCTTCTCTAGAAAAAGTAGGGAGTCACTCGCTGCAGAGAGACACAAGCCAGGCTATCTCGCAGGCCAAATCCATATCAACAGTTGATATTGTTCTTAAGATGATAGATTACTTTCAGAAAACATGATTATCTAGAATAAACTTCTTCACCGGACCACACTGCTGAGAGGAAATGCAATGCCACTTCTCAGGAGTAGAAATATCTCTACCACTTTGACAGAGCCTTGCAGAAGTCTCCTCTCTGCTCTCACAGAAGAAAATGATGTTAAATCAGGACCTGGAATAGTACAGGCAGACATGATGTTTCAGGCCTTATAAGATACCACAGGCACTTCTAGCACCATCCAGCTCTCTCCACTGTCAGCTCTTCCACATCTTCTTGTTGCCTCTTACAGATGAGCACATCTGAGGTGTAGGATTTATTGTACCTGGGTCTCTGGAAGAGGTTATAACCAAATCCTCTGGACCACTCAAAATCTTGACAAAGGACATACAAGCCATTTTCTTTTTCTTCTTACAATATCACTTAGGCTGCCTCTTCTCTGTGGAGCCTCAGAAGAAATATTAACCCAAATTCCTGTGGTTGACCATCAGAACTTCAGAGGATGAAGATCTAGTTTCTGGTTTCAGTAAGGTTGTTCGCAGCAGGAATCCAGCCATGGACCCTTGTGTTTCCTCTAGTCAGAAGGCTTGCATGTTTGCTGCTCATCCTGAGCAGTATCTAAATATTGCATCTGATTTGAATGAAAGCAAAACAAGCTTGCATTTATGGAAACGAAGATGTGGTAGTCATTGTTACCAACGAGTTCTTTTTAAAGAAGTGACTTATTTCTGTTAAGGGCTGGGGATTTCAACATGCAGCATTGGCTTAAACTTTCACGATAACCAATTGCCAACCTGTTTCAACTGGGGACACTGAACAAGAGATCAGAAGAGGATAGAGGTTCTGAGCATGAATTTAGGGCCACATAAACCTGAAATCAAATCCTTGATTCATATGTTCAAGTTCAGTTACCTTGGACGGGCTGTCTGACATCTATGCGTATTTTTTCTCACTTGAGAGCGCTTTTCACCTCGCAGGTTTAAGGAGGATTAAACAAGGCAATGTATGTAGCATTCTCACCTGGGGCACAACAAGCATTCAAATAGTGTTGTTGTCTTTATTTAAAATATGCAGTGATTTTAATGTTATTATATACTTTTTAAAATATAGTAAATAACGTTCCCAAGAAAGAGATGTAGCATAGTGCTTATTTCTACTTCGGCAGAGTTTTTGGGTGGTTTGGGGCTCAGCTACTCTCGACAGAGGCTGAAATGTTGTTTGTAGAGCAGCGACAAGCAGAACACAAGAACAGGTATTGGCACCGACTCTGTTATAGCTAAGTACTCAGCCTCACAGTGTATAACTCGAGCAGCTTTAAAGGAACCCTTGAAAAAATAAAGACAGACCAGGAGCAATGCCTGGCAGCTCTGTTCCACAGAGGCCTGCCTCAAGCACAGAGGATGCTGGCTTTAAATATAGGGCCAGCAGACCCCTTTTCCCCAGGGAGATCCTGGGTGAGAGCTGGGGGCAGGACCTTCATCATCTGTTTATGAGGTTTCATGTGAAGCTTATGAGTTGAACCAAATACTAGTTGATCTGTGAAATCTACTGCCCTGCACCCAGAGTCTCACGCTTCCCTCTTTCTGCTCACATAGCATCTTGTAGCTCTCTATTGACCACTCATCCCAATGGTTGCGAATGTCTATTCATGCAACATCTCCCTTAGACTGTGAATGATGAGATGAGTGATCGTGCTTGTTTTCCTTCCCATCTCTTAACCCCATTGGTGAGGGAAGGCATGTCCTGGGGGTGGAGAATATGCGCCAGGCATATCTGGGAGGTGAGCAGGTTCTGCTAGAGCTCCAGCTACTTGTCTACAAAACAAGAATGGATTTCGATGTCTCAGTATCATGTACTGTGTGGTCAGTAACCAGGGAAGCTCTATTGTCTTTGGTTTTCAGGTTGCCCTCCCTACCCTATTTTCAGCTCCCTCCCAGCCTGCCTTTCTTTCTCCCTTCCTCCCTCCCTTTCTCCCTCCCTCCCTCCTTCCTCACTCTCTCTTACTTTTCCTCACCATTTCCCTACTGTTTTCTTTCTTTCCTTCTCTTCATTTCTCTAGACATTTATTAGCATTCATTCTATGCAGGCCTTGTACTAACTGAAAGGAGAGATAAAATATGGCATTTATTGCTTTCTAGGAATTTAGAATCTACATGGGGAAATAATACCAAGACATCAGCAAACAACATTCAAGGTGAACTGTTCCCAGAGCCTCAAGGGAAATGCATATAAAGCACCTTGAGAGAATGAAAGAATCTCATCTGCCTGGGACAAGATAAGTGCAGAGTCAGGGAAAGCTTCCTGGAAGAGGAAGGGTACTTGATAGAACCCTTAAATACAGGCAGAACCTGAATATGGGGAAAGAGACATTTAAGGTGGATAAAACAAAGGCAGAGAACCTGGGAAGTGGGGGCCCTGTAGAACCAATTGTGCTTGGCTCTAATCAGACTATTGAAGGGAGTAGAGCCTTGGGTGAAAAAGGTTGGCGCTTTTCACCACTCCCTAGGATTCAAGGAGAATCTGGTTCATCCATTGCTGTAAAATATCCTAAAGCTTTGGTCAATAATACTCCACTGAGAAGTAAAAAGAAATATAGAAAAGCTGTCCAATAGTTGTTAATCTGAGGTGGAGAGATTGTGCTGTGCCGAGTTTTAGCAAATTTTAAAAAATGGTTTGAGAAGAGAGTAGCAATGACATTTACATTAGTTGTAGCTAATGTGCATTGATTGGATTAAAATATGACATTATGAATTCGGAAAAAAAGGCCTCTGTTGGAAAATGAAATGCCATTACTTTCAGGGAGGGGATGGGAAGTAAAGTAAGCAGCCCGGATTCTGCTTTGTTGAATGCTCTGGGTTTAGTGGGAGTGGGGGTCATTGATTTCTGCTCTTTTCCTGAAAATGCATTAATGAAGCCGTTTTAAAGTTGAACAGAAGCCATCTGGGACTTCTCCCTGCCCCCTCCCCCGCCGCCTTGCAAGGATGTATTATTTGTACATGTATAACTCATACATCCACAATGCCCATCTCAACTAGTTGTAAAAGTACGGTTTCTATGCAAAACAGTTTATCCATTGCAAGGCACAATTGAAAAATGTCTGCTTGTTTGTACAAGGAGCCGTGCTCTGTGAATCAATGAAGATAATAAATTACAATCACTGTCACTTTCAAAGCCACAAGGCTCAGTCCCAACCGATGCCACAGATGCGTCTGAACTGTCTTGGTGGGTTAAAGAACCCAGGTGTTACAGGGACTGAGTTCCCTGTGGGTGGGCTCAGGGTGCTGTGGGCAGCTGCTAATTTCTGGGGTTGTAGCACTGAATGGAAAAAGTCTCAATCATAAAAAATCCTGCTATCAGGTGAAAAATACACATGCTCTCTACACTGGGTAAACATTTTTTTCTGAGCTGAAGACTCAGATAAACATAAACGTTAAAAGGAAACCTCCTTGAATGGTTTTTTTCCTTCCTAATTATGTAAATATGTATTACTCATTCCCTTTTTACTTCCTGGCTGCTGGCAGCTCATACACTTGAGAAGGTATGTTTTATTCAGGAGAACAAAACAGGCAAGGACCTGAGACTTTGGTGAATAGTAAATTGATTTTGACTTGGCCTTTTAGCTCATTATGAATCTTTAAAATGGTGAAATGTGCTCCTTTTTCTTCTCTGCTTAACTCCCCAGGCATATGCTGAGATGATGGGGTTGGAGCTGGGGGTTTAATATCCAGAAGGGAAAGCTAGGTTTGAAAGGAATCTTGAGCTCGGATTCAAAGGATATAGATGTTGTGCTTCTATCCACCATTCATTCCATCCATCCATCCGTCCATGTTTGTTTGTTTGTTTGTTTTTGTAATGGTTAAGATCATAGGCTCTGCAGCCAGCCAGCCAGCCAGCCAGCCAAAATTCAAAACCACCTCTGCCATTGAAAATCAGTGTGATATTGAGCAGCTAGGTCCTTTGAAGACTCAGTGTCCTCATCTGTAAAATTAATATCTACCTCTCGGGTTGAAAGCAATGAATTTGATAGTATGTACAGAACCTAAACTTTGTGCGATGGTTAGTATCAATAAACTTTCAATAAATGGTAGCTCTAACTCGATCCATATTTATTAATAAGCTTTGTGCCACACACTGGACTGAATGTGATATGAATCTGATACAAAGCTATTACTCAAGAGCTTTATAATTTTATATGGGAGATAAGATGTGTATGCATGTGACTTTAGAGTAAGGTTGGTAATGATGAGATTAATAAGAAATGATCAGATGTAGAGCTATGTTAGTTCAGAATAGGTCAATCTACTTCCAGCTGTGGGGAAAGGAGGAGGCTCTGGGGAAAGGATGCTACTAGAGCTGGATTTAGGGGATATGTAGGGTTTATAATGGAAGAGATTATCAGGAGAAGGATTCTAGCATGTATTATCTACCTATTATAGATCTGCTACTCTAGTGGGACTTCATGTACATTATTTGACTTAATTCTCACTGCAGTTTATGTCATGATTGAGTGTCCTATAGTGATTGATAAATTTACACCATCGTGGTGTGGCTTAGAGAGATAGAATGACATACCTAAGTTTACACAAACAGGTTTAAAATCGAGTTACCTTCCTAGATGATATAAGGATGTAAGAGCATCCATCTGGAAAGATATCTGTGATGATTAAATAAAGTAACACATCAGAACTTCTAGCACAATATAAGCACCCAAATAATAACTAGAATATTGCTTTGAGAATAAAGAGGATAATGATGATTATGAAGCTAATGATGATGTGGTGAAGTTACAAATCCATTTCAGTTTTGTCTGACTTCGAACACTTTATTCTTTCAATGGGCTTTGAAAGTGGAGAAAACTCTGAAGCAATTGGTTGAGGAGATGCTTGCATAAATTGGTGGAGGGAATACTTCTTATTACAAGGGATGCCTAGACAAAAATGTCAGCAATAGGAAATATCTCAGAGAGCATGCAACTTTATCATTTCAGATAGAAATTTGAGGTTCAGAGTGGCTAAGTCACTTACCTAAGGTGACACAGCTAGGTAGAAGAGATCTTGGTTCAGATGATAGCCTTGGGTTCTAAACCTACAGGTAAACCTCTCCTAAATTATAGATTATCAAGGTTTTTCTTAAGTTTAGCTCAACCTTCCATCTCCTCTCCCCACTAATTATTTTGCTAACACAGTATTGTCCAACTGAAAGAGTACAATCCACAATTGTGAGCCACACAGGTTTTTTAAAATTTTTCAGTAGCCATATTTTTAAAAAAATAAAAAGTAATAGGTAAATTTTATTTTAGCAATGTATTTTATGTAATCCAATATATCTAAAATATTATCAATATATCAATATAAATTATTGAGATGAATTAGATATTTTATATTTCTTTTTCATGCTGAGTCTTCAAAATCGAGTATGTATTTTATAATTACACTGCATCTCAACTTGGACTAGCCACATTTCAAATGCTCAATAGCCACATGTGGCTACTCAACTGCACAGCACACTCTACCTCATCCTTAGACACTCAGTGACCCCCATTATAAGGCTTTCAATCAGTGAACACTTCTGATCTTTAAAAAGAGTTTCTTCTTATTGACTTACAATCTGATCCCTATAACATATTCACATTTTGCCAGTTCTACCTCTGGCAGCCATATGCACAATGTTTGTTTCTCTTCCATAGTCCAGCACTTCAGAGGGTGCTCATGTCGTGAGTGAAATGTCATATTTCAACACCCGTGGTTCCTTCAATCACTTCTTAAGGACAGGGTTTTAAACCCCTTCCTCATTCCATACTCTGTTCTGAATGTGCTTTGTTTGTTTTTTTGTCTCCTGGGCACAAATGAACCTGGCGTTCCAATGGAGGCCTGGCCAATACAGACAGGTCTACCGTCTTCTGCAATTTAAACATTCCATTACTTCTAACACACATCTTCAAAGAATTAACTTTTCTGTTTGTCAACCTCATCATGTTGTTTAGATGGCACGTAGTGCCTCTTAAATGTCCCTAAGCATATTCATATGGGTAATATCTAAGCTCTGTATCTTCTACCTTGTATTTATGCCAGTGTGTTTGGACTCCAGGGTAGGACTTTACTTTTACTTGTTTCATTTCCTGTAGCTAAATCCAGCTTGCAATTCTGACCTATTAAGATATGAGGATGTTGCTTCTATCATCTTATGAATTCTCTGGTTTTTTCTGCTTGGCATTCTAAGCATGATAAGCATAACTTCTATACCACCATGAACGAAATAATTAATATGCAGTTTGGGGCAGGAGCTGGTCCAAGAAGTTTCTCTTGTGATTCATATCTTCATATCTTTTCAACTCACCCTTTTCTTTTCTTGGTTCCCTGTCTACTCTTTAATGAGCAACAGAGTTAAAGACCAGGAGAGTTGAGTTAGAACTCTGCATCAGAAGCCACTCGAATAATCCTATTGGTCAGTCCTTAACCATTGAAAATCCTGACCTCATAGCTTCTGTATCTTCTTCCATCCCTTAGGTTTTACCTTCCCTCCAGCTCAGCATCACATTGCATTATCTGTTCTTCTTCCATCTCTTTTTCTTCCATTTCTGATACTTTAAGTATCAAAGACCAGTTTTCCAACATAAACCTTCCATTCTTCTAGATCACTGACTCCCTCTTCAAATTTACTGAGATCATTGGGTGTGAGCCTCTCTCTTTATAAAAAATTGTTTAAGTTTTAAGACATTATAAAAGTAGAAAATAGCATAATAATCCTGTGTATGTGTCACATGTGCTCAGACCCAGTCTTGCTTCATCTTACCTCTACTCATTCTCTCCTCTATTATTTTGAAGCAAAGTATAGGTACCATATCATTTTATACTTAAGTATTTTTGAATGTATTTATAAGTAACTAGAGGCCCGGTGCACGAATTCATACACCAGTGGGGTCCCTCGGCCTAGCCTGTGGGATTGGGCCAAAACTGGCTCTTCGACATCCCACAAGGGGTCCCAGATTGCAAGAGGGTGCAGGCCAGGCAAAGGGACCACACTGGTGCATGATTGGGGCCAGGGAGGGATGCGGGAGGTTGGCCAGCCAGAGAAGGACCACAGGAGGGCTCCAGGGCATGTCCAGCCATCTTGCTCAGTCCCAATCAGCCAGACCCCAGCTGCAAGCTAGCCTATTGGTCGGAGTTTCTGTCCCCTGGTGGTCAGTACATGTTATAGCGACTGGTCAACCGGTTGACTGTCTGCCCCCTGGTGGTCAGTGCATGTCATAGTGAGCAGTTGACATATCATTATCATATCATAGTGACCTTAGTATATCATTAGCTTTGATTGGTTGAATGGATGACTGGGCACTTAGTATATTAGGCTTTTATTATATAGGATAAGGATTTTTTAGAAACACAACTACAACACCACATCTAAAAGTTCATGATAATTTCACATATCATCATACATCCTGGGCCACTTTTCTAATGTCCAGTCAAACTTCTGAGAATATGATATGCTATGGAAGGTATTCCTTTGATCATAGACAACAATAAGAGGCTTTCCACTAGTTAATTAGAACAACATAATTCAAAAAGCCTCTATAGCTGTTTTAAAATGTATTGTTTTGGCCATTTCTCCATGCAGCTTGAAAGCAGAAGGCAAGGGGGAGTGGCAGGGGAAGGATATTTAACAGTTTTATTTGTTCCTTTGGGAACACCCAGTATGTTCTATTAGTGAAGTGTGTTATAGCCCTGGAAATACTCAAGCTCTCCTTGGACCAACTCCTAGAAAATGTACGTGTGAACTGATAGGTTTTGTGAAATTTTTATTTTTCCCAGCAGGAACAGAAATGTGTAGTTACTTAACAAGAAGAGCAGTTTTCCTCAGGCTGTCCAACAGCTGAATTAGAGGATCCAGGAAGAAAAAAGTGAGCGGCAAAGATCCATTTGGGTTTAGGTAATTCTATCCTTTGTGACCAGTGAGTTGAGTGCAATCACAGATCCTTCTTTCCTTCCTTCCTTCCTTCCTTCCTTCCTTCCTTCCTTCCTTCCTTCCTTTCTTCCTTCCTTCCTTCCCTACCTCTTTCATTTATTTATTTTTAATTTCTCATAGGATGTTCCTCTAGTGTTCCCCTGGCAGGCAACCATGTGAACTGAATTTAGCTCCTCAATCCAACTTTTCTACCATGGCCATTAGGACCCAGCATCACTTAAGTGAAGTCACTTTTGCCAGGAGCGATATGAGTCAAGTTGCTTACAAACTTGTGACAATTTTATAAGGCACCGAGTTCATAATTTACTAATGCCAACTGGAAAGGAAGGAAGACTACTTACAGTGGCATTGGTCTATAGAGAGATATGAGGCATACTTTTCGACATGCTTATCTTCCCCATGAAAGCATCCTATATAACCCCAGTTGGAATTAATCTCTTTTTATCCATTCTGCCATTATATGTGGCTCGTTGATTATAATAATTTTAGTATTCTGCCTTTAATTAGTTACTTTTATGGATATCTGTCTCTTTTACTCATGTCTCTATAAAACAGGGACTCTATCTTAGGCATCCACACATCTGTGCCCTGCACATAATAAACATTAACAGACATTTATTGAAATAAAGTTCTAAAATGCATATTTGATGATATACAAGAGGTAAAATTATCCAAAATATAGTGCACAAATCCAAAATATAGATGCTTTAAGAATTCAATTCAGTTATCATGTTAGCATCTACTATTTAAAATGAAAAACAGTGCAATTCATTGGGAGCTTACTATGGTCCAATACTGTGTTAATAACTTGGCATATTATCTTATTTAATCTTCACAGTAAATCAGTGAGCTAGGAACCACCGTTTTCTTCTTCACTTTACAGATGAGGAAGTTGAAGTAAGGCAGGTTAAGCACCTGTCAGCTCAAGTTGCAGATGTGGTACTCGGCAACTAACCTGTCCAAATATAGAGACAATGCCAGAGTCCTGTACCATTGTCCTATGATATCTTTCTAAGTTTTAGGCAAGAGATAACTTATAGGTATAAATCCTGTCTGTGCCAGTCTCACAGAATGTAGTTTATATACACTTGTCCACTTTCCCATTACTTGCCTATGGCAGTCATCATAGCTCAGTACCTAAATGGTAAGAACATGTTTGAATTTAAGAGCTGGAAGGTATCTCAGGAAGGGTCAAATCTGAATTCCTTTCCACATGGAGATGTAAGGCCAGCGAAGCCATTTCCCTCAGATTGAAGCCCAGACTCTTAAGGGTCTGCAACCCTCACCGCCCCCTCACCGCCCCTCCTCCTCTCTTCTCTGCTCGCTCCATGCTGGCTTCACTGGCCTCCTGTGTTTCTCAGATACATCCCCTCAGGGTCTCAGTCTAGGTGTTCTCTTGACCTTGATGCTCTTCACCCAGATACCCACTGGAAGGGCCTCACACATCTTTCAAGTCTTTTGCTCAAAGCTCACTTCCTCAATGAGCTTATTTAATGATATAACCTGCCCCACCCCTGCCTCAGAAACTTATTTACACCTTACCCTGCTCAACTTTTTATTTGTTTCATAGAACTCATTATTCCTTAACATGCTATATAATCTACTTTGTTATGTTCATTTTTTTTTTTTGTCGGCGTTTTCTACTGACAATACATATTGGTAAACTCCATGAGGACTGGAGTTTTAATCTCTTTTTGTATTTGATACATTTTTAAGTTCTGAGAATAGTGTCATGAATGAAAGATCTACATACAGATGCATATCTAGTTAATGCCAGGATATAAACTAGAACCTAGGTCAGTGATGGCGAACCTTTTGAGCTCAGCATGTCAGCATTTTGAAAAACCCTAACTTAACTCTGGTGCCGTGTCACATATAGAAATTTTTTGATATTTGCAACCATAGCAAAACAAAGACTTATATTTTTGATATTTATTTTCTATATTTAAATGCCATTTAACAAAGAAAAATCAACCAAAAAAATGAGTTCGCGTGTCATAGGTTCACCATCACTGACCTAGGTGAATCCCCAGTCTAGTGTTCTTTCCACTCTGCCATTCAATGATTGGGGTGAGAGAGGTGACCTGGCCCAGCACCATCTGAGATAAAGCCAGAGACTGAACCATAGAGAAGAATTGCCACTTAATTCTTCTTCTAGACTTTGGAGAGAACTTTGGAAACTTTATGTATCAGTGAAGAGAGAATAGAGATTCCAGGAAAAAGAAGAAGCTGTTTGTTGACAACCTACCATCAGCAAAGGCTATACAATGCCTTTCATATACTTCATTGCTTTTAATCTTTACAAAATATTATTTCAATTTTACAGATGAGAAAACTGAGGCTCAGAGAGTTAAGTAACTCTTCTCTGGCCACAATGCTAATATCTAGATTCAAATATGAGAAAGTCTATTAAGACTCTTCAAGTGCTACTACTTTAATGTATTAGAGATAGAATATTTTTTTAAAAAGTGTTTACTAATTAAGACAGAGAGATAAATATTTATAGCAGGTGTATAAGCCAAGACAGGTATTTTTTATATTCATTTAATGTTTAATGAATTATTGAGTTCCCGCTATATTCAAAAGGCTGTACTAGGAAGTTATGTGTAAGCTATCAATTAAATACTTATTAGTCTCTAATGTATATAAGTCGTTGGGCTCGAAATTGAGAATGCTGATATTGAAACACATGGTGCCTATTTCCAAATAGTTCACAGTCAGGATCAGCTTCTCAATGGCAAAAAAGGTGAGGCAAAACATAATTGAAGGGCACAATAGATAATCAATTTATGCAACACATACTTATTGAGCACTTAATGTGCTCCAGGAACTTTGGTAGGCACTGTGGACAAAATGAATGTGCTGCTCATGATATCTCCCCAGGGGTTTAGATTAGTATCTTATAAACCACTTCCAGCTTTAAAAATATAAGATTTTTTAAAAAAGTGCATTATGTCTGCAGCCATTATATTGTGTGTAGAACAACAAATTTGAAGAAATGTTGTTTCATCTTCAAAAACTATTTTTCTATTCAGCCAAGAAGTCATTACTGACAAAAGAGTGAAGTTCTGACATATGTCTTGCTTATTTCACTTTCATCTTACTCATTAGCATAAGGAAAATATCAACTAACATTCAGGTCAGAACTATACTTGTTTGTCAGTTACAACCACCGTTTGGTTACAGGTACAAGAGTACCACAAACATTGAATGAAAGTGTACTGTGAGAATTCATCGGTTATATGGAATTTTCAGTAAAGGATATTGTATATTTTATTAGTTTCAAATTGTGTGCTGCACATTCTTTTTAAAAAAATATATTTTTATTGATTTCTGAGAGGAAGGGAGAGGGAGAGAGAGGTAGAAACATCAATGATGAGAGAGAATCATTGATCAGCTGCCTGCTGCATGCCCCCTACTTGAGATCAAGCCCATAACCTAGACATGTGCTCTTGATCAGAATTGAACCCAGGACCCTTCAGTCCATAGGCCTACACTCTATCCACTGAGCCAAACTGGCTAGGGGTGTACATCCTATCTAATAAAAGAGTAATATGCAAATTAACCATTACTTCACGATAAAGATGGCAGCGCCCACAGTCAATAAGGAGGGAATATGCAAATTGATGCGACAAAGATGGCGGCGCTGTCTAGAGCCATGGAGTCGGCCAGAGTGGGCGGGAGGCTTGGCTTCCTTGGTCGCCCCAACCAGCCCAGACAAAGCCATAGTGGTAGGGCCAAGGCAGAGGCAGTTAGGGGCGATTAGGCCTGGAGGGGCGGAATATGCAAATTGATGCAACAAAGATGGCGGCGCCGTCTAGAGCCATGGAGTCGGCCAGAGTGGGTGGGAGGCTTGGCTTCCTTGGTCGCTCCAACCAGCTCCATGGCTGCTGCCCAGACAAAGCCATAGTGGCAGGGCCAAGGCAGAGGGGAGGGCAGTTGGGGGTGATCAGGCTGGTGGTGGGGGAAGTTGGGAGCGAGCAGGCCAGTGGGGGGGCAGTTGGGGCCAAGCAGGCTGGTGGGGGGCAGTT
>NW_005362269.1:3513719-3534117 GCF_000412655.1 Myotis brandtii | reverse complement strand
TGATGGGGGGGCAGTTCAGGACAAGCAGGCTGGCAGGCAGAGTGGTTAGGGGCGATCAGGCAGGCAGGCAGGTGAGCGGTTAGGAGCCAGTGGTCCCAGATTGTGAGAAGGATGTCTGACTGCTGGTTTAGGCCTGATCCCGGGATCAGGCCTAAACTGGCAGTTGGACATCCCCCAAGGGGTCCCAGATTGGAGAGGGTGCAAGTCGGGCTGAGGGATACCGCCCCCCCCCCATGCACAAATTTTGTGTACTGGGCCACTAGTTTTAAATAAAATTTATATATACATATGCACATGTTCTTCTGGTTAAACGTTTACCAGCACACTACTGCTTACCAGCCCTTTGCCTGGTACCACTGCCTCAAGTCAGTGTCACAATCTCCACTGAAGACCTTACCCTACGTGCTGTAGCTCCCTGCAGGTGCCAGTGTGCTAAACCAAGCCAAGCCTCAGACAGTGGTGGTCTCTATTCTCTTTAATGACATGGGTACAAAGGCAATATTCCCTTGTGCTTCAATTGCTTACAGAGTTTTAGTGAACATGTTTCTTTCAGGTTTGACTCACAGAACTCCCCTTTCTCTCACTGTGTGTCCATGTGGTTTGGGAGAGAAAAGGAAGTTGGAGGAAAATGCTCATTGTGTTAAGAATTGCTCATCCTTTTTACTGGTCAGGCTTTCCTATATGTTGTCTACCTGAATTTTTCTCTCAGCAGACTTCTCAGTACTTCATATAAAGCTATCCTGGCAATTTTAAATTACTAGTTGTCCAAACCTTCTTTGAACCCAGTCATGTCCTAATGATACTATCATTTTTCCAGGGGAAGTGACCTCACCTTTCCACCTCCAGCACCTCCACATGGCACAGTAGGCACTGAATAAATTATTGTCTAATAATGATGCCATGCACCAGTAAAGGGAACACACCAGATGCAATAGCTTTCAATCAAGGAATTTCCATTAGTCCATATGAGAGACACGCTTTCCCACCACCAGGAAGATCTTTGGTCTGGGCCACATTTCATGCATGAAGGCTGTAAATGAGTTGGTGGTTTAATGAGTCCTGTCCTGATTGCAGGGCACAAGAGCAGGAGCCATGCGAGTCTTCCTGTCTGCTGTCTCCTAGGTGATCTATGCACCCCGAGTCCCATTTTAAAGCCTTCTTGCTTCATTTTTTTTAGGCTTCTGAGCCCTTTGCCTGGAAACAGTGATGTTCCTTTGTTCTGATATTTAAAATCTGCCTGCCCTTCCTGTGAGCATAGGCCCTCCTGCTTTGGCCGGGTTTTCATGACATCTTTTGTAATATCTTTCAAGGTCTTGGTGTCAGTGGAGGCACTGTCATATCCCTTTCATTATCATGAGTCACAGGTTGACCCAGGATGTCCCAGATCGGGGAAGCAAACATCTTAGAAGCTGTTCAGGTCGTTGCTATTTCAAGTGATAACAAGGGCTGGCAAGATCACTGAAGATGCAGGTGCTATGGGTATAATACTCCCTAAAGTAAGATAGTCTTTCCAACCTCAGAAAAGCACAGATGGTTCCCCCATTGAATACAAGTGAAGTCCTGATTCATTCTTTCTTGGCTTTCATAGCAATCAGCATTTTAACCTTGATTTTCTTATAAATAAATATTTAACTCCTGCTCTGAGCCAGCCAGTGTACTAGAATCTTTCAATAAAATGGTAAACAAAATAGGCATGGCCCTTGCCCTCTTAGGATTTATAATCCAACGAGGAAAATGGATTAAAGTAAGATGAATACAATAAAATGAAAAACAGTAGAGCAAGTTCAGAGAGAAGAAGCCCACCTAAGTCCTGGGGCTTAGAGAAGCCTTCTCTGTGGCTATAACATTTACTCTGACATCCTGTGAGTAGAATTCAGCTGCAATAATTATTATTGCAAACACTTATATAGCCATTTCTATGTTGGATGTTGATACTGGCCTTGCTATATGCTAATTTAATCCTCAACCACAGGAGTTAAGTACAATTATGATAAAACGGATTCAGAGTAACTTGCTAAAGGTGGTATCAGAACCAGGTTTCAACACAGCAGTTAGGTTCCTAATCCTTATTCTTAATGACTGTCTTAAACGTGACTTTCTGGTGTATAAGATGCACCCAATTGTTATTCATTGAATGAATGAATGAATGAATGAAGGAAGGAAGGAAGGAAGGAAGGAAAGAAGAAGAAGGAGGAGAGAGAGAGAGAGAGAGAGAGAGAGAGAGAGAGAGAGAGAGAGAGAAGTTTCTAGGCAGAGAAATCAGCAAGTGCAAATGTCCTGTGGCCACAGAGAAGAGGGTGTGTTATGTCATATGTTCAATGTGACTACAGAGTGGAGAGGAGGCACAACAAGGTGTCCTCTGAGGCTGGAAAGGCTGCACCACCCAGTGACCCATGTGAAGGACAAGTTCTGCATATTGCTCAATTTTAGATAGAAGAGGGACCTGATGAGATACATCCTGCTTTCAAAGTTCACTTGGTCTGAAATTTGGAGAATAAATTGCAATGCAAAAAAGACGTGGGAAGAACAGTTAGGAAGCTGCTTCAATAATTCAGGTGACAGATGAAAGATCACAGTGGTGGCAGTGGAGGAGGAGAGAAATGGAAAGGTTCACGCTATATTTAGAAGGCAAAATCAACACTAGCCTCCCCTCCAGCAGGATGTGTTCATGTCTACTCCTGCTTCTGTACCTTTGCTCACATTGTTTCTGGCACTTGGAAATTCCTCCCACTTTAATCTGAACCCCATTCTTTTGTGCTAACCCCAGCCTAGGACTGCTATAGTACCTGCTTCAGTCCTGTCTACCTGAAGCTGATCTTTGTGTTTCCAGTACCTGAACTTATCTTGTCTCCATATTTAGATGGGTTTATAAAGTGCCAAGCCAGCTACCACACCCTATGTTATTGGGCAGCTCAATATCTGCTCTTGCTCTATGGTTACCAGATGTGAGGTGGTGTGAGCAGGAAATTCCTATATTGCACAGACCATGGGACTAAGCGTCAGAAGTGCTCTCTGCACTAGCTGAAAACCCAAATAACAAGTCATTTTTGTTTTCTTATCTGAAAAATGGGTACAATGTCCTCTACATTAACAACTTCCAAGGATTCAAGGGTTGTTTTAGGATACAATCAGATGATGACTGTGAAAACACTTTTTCACCTAAGAGTGCTTTATAACTTTACGAACTTATGAATCTTGTAATTGTATAAGTCAATCACATGGATTGCCATAGAGAAACCCAATTTGAATGTGCTTAAAGACAATATGGGTAGCTAATGAGATAAAAGGAATCAGGACAACTCTGTAGCCTCAGGAACTAGAACCAAAGACTCCAATGCCATCAACATCCCCTCTCATCTCTCATCTCTTCTCTTCCTCCCTCCCTCCCTCCCTCCTCCCCTCCAACCTAGTTCTATGTATATAACCCATAGCCTCTCCTCTTTCTTACAGATGGACCTTCTCCACATGGCAAGGCATAGCCCAGGGAACACTGGGCTAATATTTCCTTTCAGAAAGGTGAGAGGAGAGGAAAAAGGATCCTTTCTGTCAGCTTCACTTGGATAATTCCCAAAATATTGGTCTGGCTTGTGTCATGAACCCATCTTAGATCAAGCACTGTGACCAGAGAATGAGGGTCTTATAACTGGAATAGTCCCTTCAGCAGTCCAAACCAATAACTTTATGGATGGAATCCCCCCAAAATGGGTTTCTTTTTAACAGAAAAAGATTGAGAGTAATGCCAGACATACAAAACAACTTATGCCACTACAATTCAGAATGAGAAATGCTGTGGCATTGACTTGAGTAGGAAAAGAGAGTTGGTATGATAGAAAGGAAGCAAGAAGCTGTGTTAAACATAGCAGTATATTGAAAAAATTAAGACACCTTGCACATATGATATGCTGAGAATAAATGAGCAGAGATGACCTAAAAATTTCATCCAAAGACACCTGGATTGATAGCAATTCACAACAAAATATAAAATTTTGTTGAAGGGAATCAAGACAGATTGAATCTTGTAAGATGGTGAGGGTAGCATGTTAGGAAACGAGAAAAAGCACAAATAAATCAACACATGCAAGGTGCAAGACTATTAACGTCCTTCCCCTGATGGAGATGGATTCTAATTACAAACAGAAGTCAGTTGATTGTGTGCAGATTTTATTTATGATCAAATCTGATTAGACAAATGATGACAAATGAAAAATGGTTGTAAATTGCCCAGTGATGAGCTCTGTGTTGCTAGGTAACAAACTAACATGATTCCCAGTAGAATTAAAGAAAAGGGAGGAATTAGGGGAATGGAATATTTCCCAGATCTGACTTGTCATTCATATATATATATATATGGGACTATACCATGTGCTAAGCTTTTTTGATTTCCACTTAGGTTCTTAACATCTTATTTACTAGTAAAGTGAAGTATCAGCTTAGTTTCAGTTCTATGATGCAAACTTACTCCCAAAAGCTTAGATTCAGTGAACTGGAGATGAACAGACTTAGAAAAAACATAGTAACTGTCTACAAATATGTTAATTCAATTCATCAAATGTTCACCTACATTTTCCTAAGTGGACGGAATAATTCCAGACACTGTAGAGTGCAGAAGAAAATTTACCTAACAGTACCTGTTCTTGTGATATATGGGATCTGGGGCATGTAAACATCCAAAGACAAGACAGTTCGGAGATATGGGCCATCTGATCTTGTCCCATCAGAGGCTGGATGTCAGAGAAATGATTGAAGGCAATACAGATGTTCAAGTCTCAGAAGAAAGGCTTTAGAAGGAGTGTAGATCCCAGACTGCTCTCAAATACACAGGAATATTTTGTAGATGATGAAGGAACTTTGTTCTGTGTGGCTTTATGGGAAGCACCACTATCAATGAGTGAAAGCTCAGGGGCAGGGTATCTCAGTTCCAGGGGAAGGACTTGCAACCAGAGATGTCTGAAAGTAGAGTAAGCTCTCTTGTGAAGTTAGGTCTCCGACCCAGTAGTGACTACCTGTCAACAAGGACCAACTTCACTGAGTGAGTCAATTTCATTGTGTGGTGGGTCATGAGGAAGTGTCTTGTGGTTTCCATTTCCACAGTGTATCTTGCAGAATGCTAGCATTGCGAGATGCCCTGTGACAAAAGGAAGAAAGCCTTGTTATTTAAAAAAAAAATGTTCTTCATGTCTTGCAGAGATAGGGCTCTGTGGAAGGTATTTTGGGAAAAACTGCTTCCTTATATGGGAAGGTAGAGTAATAACTGAGAGTTCCAAGGTGAGTATGCCTTCTCTCTTCTCAGACAACAGTAATGACATTCTCTATTCTTGGCTCCACTTCCTTCTAACAAGGTTGTTGAGCATCTTTATTCAGAAGGGGGGTATTAAGGATGTGGGATTAGGGAGCTATGAAAGAAATGACCTGAACTCTGTGAGACATCATATTTTAAGAAAAAACAAGCAACAAGGCTAAAACAAATGAAGATTTAGATTGTTGGTCCTCCTACTTATGGCACAACACTTCCCAGGCGGCCTAAACATCCTCCAGGAACCTCAATTTAACTGAGTGACTCCCCATATTTCTATATGCATCCTGATTTCTTACCTAGCTATTCAACTGACTACTGGGCAACTCCATCTGAAACTTAACATGTGTGATGTACATTACTTTTACTATCCTAAGCTTTCTCCTCCCCTGGTCATCGCCATTCAAAAATGGTAACATCATCATCTCTCACCAGAACAGATATTGTAGGCTCCCAGTTGGCCTCCTTATTTTCACCCTACTTCTTCAATACATTCTCCACACAGCAGCCAAAATAATTTTTTTACAATATAAATTAATCTTGCCAATCCTGTGGATAATAGACTTCAGTGCTTTCCCATTGCTCCTTGTATTAGTCAATATTGCCACTGTTATGTTTCATAACAAATCACCTCACTGTTTAGTGACTTAGAACAACAGCCATCTCTTCTCATTTACATTATCTGTGAGTTGGATGGTTAACTCAGTTGAACTGAGCTGAGCCTGGCTCCAGGCTGCTGGTTTGATCCAGATATGCTTCACATGTCTCTCATTCTTTTTGGGGCCAGAAGGCTAGACTTAAGTATATTCTTCTAGTGGCAATGGCAGAAGCTCAAGAGCAATCCTAAATGCACAAGCACATTTGAATCTCCTGCTATGTCATGTCTGTCAACAGTCCATTGACCAAAGCAAGCCACATGGTCAAAACCAAATTCAAGATATGCCAACTCACTCCTGCCTTAGGACCTCACCTTGGAACTCTCAGTTATTACTCTACCTTCCCATATAAGGAAGCAGTTTTTCCCAAAATACCTTCCACAGAGCCCTATCTCTGCAAGACATGAAGAACATATGGATTATGATCCATATAGACTGTTTATCCAAAGTCATCCAGTGCTACTCTCTGCCTCTTCCACTGCATTCCAGACACATAGATCTTTCTTTTCATCAAATATGTCAACTCACTCCTGCCTTAGGACCTTGAATAAACTTTACCCTGTGCATAGAATTCTCTTCCCTAGTCTAGGTCTATTTAGGGCCCGTTCCCGCTGTCTTTTTACTTAAACATTGCTTCCACAGAAAGGCCTATCCTTCAATTTAGGAAGTCTCTCTGGCTCTGTCTGTTCCTTATTGCTGCTGCTTGTTTTACTTTTCATAAAGTGTTACTCTCTCCCCAATACATTGCTGTGTATGCCTTTGTTGGTTGAATACTTATCTGTTTTCTGCACCAGAAAATAAGTTTCATAAGATAAGGTGCCTTGTTATCCGTGTTCAGATTTGCATCTTCTGCTTCTAGCACTGTGATTGGCATCTAGTTTTTGAATGGGTAAGAAAACGTAAACACAGAAATTCTCCTTGGGAAATATCTCCCCAACAGAATAAATAAGTGCTCAATATGGTGACATATTCTGTCCCACTCCTTTTCTTTCTGTTTATTTAAACAAATAATGCACTTTCATTGTCAGAAAATAAATGAGAAAATATAAGTATGCGAATCAACATTAAATCATCAGAAATCACCACTAAGACAGAGTTAGTGTATATCCTTCCAAGCTTTTTTCCTGTACAAATTATACACAATTGCAATTATTTTTATAGGCCCCCATACTGCTTTTACCTTGTGTTTGTCATCTTTTCATGTCAACAATCAAGGATTTACATCATCTTTTATTGGCTGCATATTATTTCTCGCACAGCTGGGCATAAATATCCCTGTGTTTGAAGCTTTGCCTACATGTCTCATTAGTTCCGTATGATAAATTATAGAGGTAGGCTTGCTGGGTCAAAGGACCTTTACACTTTTTCAAGGTTTTTGAAACGCATTGCCTGATGACGGAGTTGTATCAATTTGGACTCCTACCAGCACTATAGCAGGATGCTATGGCTAGACTCTTTATTATCTATGGTTACTTTGACTCTAATTTAATGAAAAATGAGGTTAGCATTTCAGTGTCCCTGACATTTGATGTGCCCTGAAGGTCTTCAGAGCGTTGAGCCGCATTGAGAGAAGTGTTGCTCCAGTCAAAGTTTCTGGTCCATAGACCTCCCAAAGGGATCCTCAGATAGAATTATAGGGGCCCACGAATGTGAATGGCAAAACTGTGACAGCTTTATTGTCACTAACCCATAACTGTAATTGAGATTTCCTTCTGTTGTGAATATAAACAATAGGCCACAATGGCATTGGCAGTACCTATGACTTTGTCATCAATAGAAATTACAGATATTCTCATATCATATTTTAGTTGTTGCATATATATGAATATCTTTTTTCTCCTGTCTGCTTTGAAATTATGGAAGTTATAGACTCGCTGTTAGATCTTTTCATTTAATGCATTAATATAAGGCACATATAGTACTATTTTCAGATGTACTATTTTAATATTTTAAATCTATTATCTCAGTATATTTGGTTTCTGCTGTAGTCATGTGTATATTAATTTAGATGTTAAAGACATTATTCGGAGATTGAGTGCATAGGCTTCATCCTGTTGCCAAAGGGATGTATAGCACAAAATAGTAGAAACACCAACAGGTAAATGGGGCTGGTGTGGTTAGCTTGGGACCTCGGCTGCCGGGATAGAAGTGAGATAGGTGAGTCACTTCAGAAAAGGCCAGCTGCTGGCTGTGGAGAGCATGTGACGGGAGATGGAGCAGAACCAGCACATGAGGGTCATGGAAACACAGCAAAGCTACAGAAAGGATTTTTGGTAAGCCTTAGGCAGGGCTTACAAACTGGTGATCCAGAGCAAACTTCTGTCAGCAAATGTGTTTTGCTTGGCCTCCACACACTTGTGAAAATATGAATTTGAACACCATCTAATAGGGAAAGTACTATATTTCTCACAGTGCCTGATACCTCTTCTTTCATGTTATACTAAGTGTCCTTCATTCATTTATGCTATGCCATGCTCCTATAAGCATTTGAGTGTACAACTTTCGAGAAATTGGTAAGAGAGTTTGTTGGAAAATGCAGTGCGTGTCACTCTTGTGAGGGGCCTGCGTACATGTCTTTGGCTTTTACTACACTGAAAGCTCCATGAGGCCAGCATTTCTGACTAATTTACTGTGTTACAAATTACCGTGGTACAAGCATCTGTCATCCACACCAAAAGCATTCATTCCATAAATGTTTGTCAACAGCTTTTAGTGCCAGGGCCAAATCTGCAGTCTCCACAATGCCAAGGACACCCAGGGACCAGAGGACTAAAGTCTCAGGCACAGGAAGGAGGGCAGGGACTCAGCCACCAAGAAGATCTCTGCCAGAATATGAAGAAGCCGAGTGGGAGAGTCTCAGGGAGAAGGTCAACTAAGGAGAGAAACCAAGCAGAATTGGCCAAATATTTGCCTTGCCTATATGTCTTTAATTCCCCCACTCGGAAATATTGGTTTCAGAGTCTGGGGCAAGACTGAACTTGGAAGTGGGGACAAGAGCAGAGGTAAAGGAGCCAGGCAGCAGTCATGGCTCATAGTAGAGTCCTTGCCTGACTAGTGTCTGCCACTTGGAACGCATGGTGTAACCATCTGAATAATGATTCACCTGGTGATATCCTGTCCTGCCCATTGCTGCTTTGTGTGGTCTGCTAAGTCAGGGATCACAAAAATGAAGGGTATAAAGAGACCAGTCAGGACACATATGGGAGTGAAGTGGTGTCTTCAAGTGGTGCTCATTGTGGCAAATGGTTCTTGCCCCATTTGCAAGGGGGCAGCAGCCATACAGCTCTAACCAATTGGTGCCATAAGGATTTATGGGCCTATTGGAGGAAAGGAAAAGAAGAAAAAACCTTCTGATTTTTTATAATCCAATGTAATTTTTTAAAGTATTAAGTCCTCCTACTTTAAAATGCTGGTATCTAATTTGATTTAAAAAATAAAACAAAATGTATATGTACACAGAAACCACCACTGGCCAAAACATTGACTTCTACAGATTGTATATGTACTCACAGCCATCAAGTTTCAATATTTGCCCAAATATAGGTGAGGGAATGAAGCAGTCCCCTTGAGTATAAAATTTAAGGTGGCACCAAAAAAAATCAGAAATCACGATCAATTGTTTTAAGGTAGTATTTTCAAAAATAACCAGAAAAACAGTGCCATGCTGAGCCATAGTAAAGGCGGAGGACAATGGATAGATTAGTACTACTGATCCTGTCTTTATTTAAAAGCCAGTGTTTTGGCCCAGCCGGTATAGCTCAGTGGTTGGATATCAACCCATGAACCAAGAGGTTGCTGGTTTGATTCCTGGTTGGGGCACATGCCCTGGGTTGCAGCTGATAACTGATGTTTCCATTTCTCTTTCCTTCTCCTTTCCTCTCTCTCTAAAATCAATAAAAACATATATATTAAAAAACAAAATGATGTTTTGTTCACCATGGATTTTTGGCAATAATTTTTAAAAAGTTATTGAATTTATTGGGGTGACACTGGTTAATAAAATTATGTAGGTTTCAGGTGCACAATTTTATAATACATCATCTGTATATTGTATTGAATGTTCACCCTCCAAAGTCAAGTCTCTTTATTAAAATACTAGAGACCCAGTGCATGACATTCGTACACTGTGGCCGAGGGGGGGTGGGGTGGGGTGGTGTCCCTCAGCCCAGACTGCGCCCTCTCACAGTCCATGACCCCTTGGGGGATGTCCAACTTCTGGCAGGCGGACATCCCCCGAGGGGTCCTTAGTGCTGCTGCGGAGGCAGGAGAGTCTCCCGCCACCGCTGCTGCGCTCGCCAGCTATGAGCCTGGCTTCTGGCTGAGCAGCGCTCCCCCTGTGGGAGCATACTGACCACCAGGGGGCAGCTAAGAAGTTGAGCATCTGTCCCCTGGTGGTCAGTGCACATCATAGTGACCGGTCGGTCCGAAGTTTGGTCGATTTGCATATTAGCCTTTTATTATATAGGATTATTTAACACATTAAGCGCCAAGCCTGTTTTGTCTTCCTTTCCGTTTCAGTCACCGGTGACTGACATGGCACTTAACATGTTAACTTGATTATTGAGGTTTTTAAATTTCTAGCCGTGTGCCAAGTGCCAGTCACTCAACCTCGCTTTAGTCTCCCCTTCTATTTTAATTTTCAACACCTATAAATTAAGAGGCTTGGCCAGATCAGGGGTCCCTAAAGCTGTCTAAACCAAAGTGACTTAGGCAGGGACTTTGTAACATTCCTGCATCTGAGCCCTGGCACTTCTGACTCATTAGGCCTGAGTAGATTCTGGGGAAAGATAGGCGTCTAAAGAGACCCCTGATAATTAATTCTGTTTGGAAACCACTGAGTTAGATGATTTTTAGGCCCCTTCCAGCTGTATTATCTTAAGACTTTACCTTATGATAATATTTTATTTTGAATGCAAATACCCCTGGGATTATGGTCCATTAAGTCAATAGCATCTCTATGTGAAGTCATTTAATAGCTTGGATTTTTTTTCTTTCTTGACTTAAGGACCCTAGGGAACAAGACATGGAGGAGGAGGCTGATGGGAGCAGTAGAGCTCCGAAGGGGGCTGTCGCCTCAAAGAGGTTTCACTGAATCTAGGGGACAGGGAATGCCCTTTGTCAGCCGTGAACAACAGGAAATTGCTTTTAATCAATCTGAAAATAAATGAGAGTGAATGCCAGAGCATCTTCTCTTTGAAGAGATGTCAGAAATGCTTTCAATCTTTTATCTCCCCCAAAACAGCAGGAGGAACGCCACTGGAATCAGCCCTGTAATTTCTACTCAGTAATTATACCTCAGTAATTATACCTCACCACTTCCGACAGAGCAGATATAAATAGCCAGTTATCTTACTTTTTCTGCTTTTCTTTGTTTGTTTTCTTTCCCTTCAACCACAGACTTCAGTGGCTGATGCTAATGCTAGGACACGACACAAAGCATTCACAGAAAGCGTGCTGCTAGCCATTAGACCCGGGTTCCAAAAAGCCACACGCAGTGGATCGGGAGAATCTCATTTGCCCAAAGAACTCTGCTCTCTAAGATTTATGACAGGTGACAGGGAGAGACAGGCACCGAGGGAAGGGGTTTTGCTTTCCATTTCTATTTTCATTTCGCTCACAGCCGGGATGTGCACGTGCGTGCATGCCTGCTGCGCTGTGTGTTATTACACCCACAAACCTGGTCTCCGCTCTGCCTGAGTGACTCACGGGAGGACGTCGGGGCTTCTGGGAGGTGGGTTAACCCTCTAGGTCTCTGAAAAGCCATGTCAGGATTTCATTGTCCTCGGGACTAGGCACAACAGAAATATGTCAAAAAGTATTCTATATGATGATGGTTGTTAGTTTTGCTAGTAATAATACCATTTCACAGTCACATAGAACTTTTACTTTTTCTTCAAAGGGATTTGACACCAATTATTTTGGAAACTCCCGCCAGAATAAATATGTTATAGTGGGGGAAAGTTAGATTTTGAAATCAGACATTCTAGCATTTAAATTCCAGCATTTCTACTTGGTTAGTGCGTTGACCTTGGATGAAATAATGTTTATGAGTCTCAGTCTCCACATCTATAAAATGGGATTATAATGTTCAACCTCAGAGAATTTCTCCTGGAGGATTACATCAGATAGCGTTATGTAGAGCCCTACTATTATCCCTCATATAGCTTCTTCAACTTTAGTGACATCAGACTCACCCGGAGGGCTTGTGAAAACATGAAATGCTGGCTCCATTTCAAGAATTTTTGGTAAGTCTAGGGTGGGCTTGAAAATTAGCTTTTCTAACTAGTTCTCAGATGCTGCTACTGCTGCTGGTCCAGGGACCACACTTTGAAAACCACTGATTGGTAATCTCTCAAGACATATAACATTTCCTTCTTTTACATATTCAATAAAAAGTATTAATACTGTCCATGTTCCAGGAAATGTACTTGATAAAAGAAGAGCAAGGTATATGTCTCTTTTCCTATAGAGCATACACTAATGGGGAAGGCAAATCTCTCCCCCCACCATCACTTTTGTAAAAGTTGGTATATTCAAGCAATTAAGAGCAAGGCAGTAGGGGTCAAGGGATATGAGCTAGATTGAAGATGAAGGCAAGTAAAATGCTGACACCCACCACACTTACAATATATGTTGTGAATTGCATCATTATGTTCAGATAAATACCCAGAGATGAAGTCATGTTTTGTGGGGTCTATAGCTTATATATTTGGGGGACTCACTTTAAGAAAATGGGTACAAAATTATGAGTAAAAAATAGGAATAGAGCTGTGGAAGGAGTTGTGCAAGAGAAAGGCCCTGAAACCTAATTAGCTTCATTACCTCCTTGTACCTCCTCTTCCATGCATACCCTAAAATCTGTGTACAATTGGGGTTCCTGATATCAAGGAGTCTAGACATATCTCCCAAGATCGATTTGATGTCCTGACCTAGAGCTAAAAGAATCTGCAAAGAATTAGAGCAATAAAACAGAGGGCAAGAGAGGCGCTGAAGAAAGGTAGCTTCGTTGTCACAACTGGGCGGGTACTACTGCAATCTAATGGGTAGAGACCAGAGGTGCTGCTGAATGTCTTACAATGCACAGGACAACCCCCCAAACAAAGTCTTATCCAAAATGTCACTGGTGCTGCGGTTTAGAAACCCTGACATAGGGCAGTAAGGCTTTCTAGGTAGGAAAGCCAGGTAGGAAATGGTGGAGGCTCTATTTTGAGAATCAATCACATCCCTCACTTCTCCTGGTATCGAGCCCCTGGTTCCTCCCAGCTGTGTCTGGAAGGAACACTCTCCTGCAGACACTTTCATGGCTGGCTCTCTCACTGTGATCAGGTCCCTGCTTAAGGGTGCCCCCCTCAGATGCCTTCCCTGACCACCCACCCAATCTTCCTCTTTCTGTGCGTCCTCATCACTTTCCCTGCTTTCTTTTTCTTTTAAGCCCTTATTACATGACATCATTGTATATCACTTGATTGTTTATCATTGGTGTCCCTCTTTCAACTGTTAGTCTCATCAAGGCAAGGACTTTGTTTTGTTCATTTCCCTAACCTCAGAACCATGTAGTGTTTTGGCATTAGCGGGTGCTTAATAAGCATCTGTTGAATGGATGGAGAAGAAAAGGTTTTCCTGTCATGCTAGGGTTGTTGAATGAGTACTCAATGGACACAGCCTACTGTCATTAACATTGTAATTAGGGTTATGGCGTCCTAGTTAGACTGCAATGTGATACTGACCAGAGGATTCTCATCATCTCAGCCTGTGGGAAGAGATGGCTGATTCTCCCTCCCTGAGCCCTGTGGCTTGGCACCAGCCTCACATTTTTTAGTGTCTGTTTTGAGAATGAAACTGATGGGCTCTGAAGGGACTGCCATCCATCACTCAGTCCTTCCATCACCGGCTTTGCAAATGACAACCTCTGACAGAAAAGTGGGGGGAAGCTGATTCAGAATTAATGCCCTGCATCTGGAAAGAGGCATGTTAAGACAGCAAATATTCAGGGAGCAAATCCAGACTGTCAGATCAAGGACAGAGAGGCAAACCCGGATGCCCTGGCTGAGCTTGACTGTGCTCTTGAGCAACTGCTTTGGGTAAGGCCCTCTAGTCAATGAAACTCAGATTTTATTTTATTATTTTTTTTAATGTGTAGAAGGGAGAGAGAACCCTGGGAATGAAAAATTACCCAAGTGGCCCATTCAGACCTGATCCTGAGCAATGGGTGAAATGAACAAAGAATGGAATCAGTGTCATTTATTCAACAACCATTTACTAAGTGCTTGCCATCTGCCAGGTCCTGTGAAGAAAGTGTTATTGTCATTTCCAGGAATGAGGAAAATGGGGACCAGAGAAATGTAATAACTTGCCTAAGGAAAATCAACCATTCAAAGCCATTTTTTCTTCTGAGACTTTGCACATGCTGTTCGCTCTGCTTGATCTTCTCTTCAGGTCTTCATGTGACTGGCTGCTTTTGTCTTGCAGGATTTAGCTCAGCTGTCACTTCCTCATTGAGGCCCTCTTTGGTCACCTCTTTCTTCACTCTGTCATATGACATTGCTTTATTATTATTTTTATTTCTCTCACTATTTGAAATGGTTTAATCTTATCTATCTATTAGTCATTTATCTCCCCCAAAATAGAGTCTAACCTCCATTCAAGCAGGGCCTTTCAGTTGTTCACGATTGTTAACACTGAATTCAGGACCAGCACTTAGGAGTTGCTCAATAACTACTTATTGAATGAATATATGGATGGTGATGGGCCTCAAGCCAGATATGTCTGAAACTGAATTTAACATTCCTAAGTGCTTGTTGTCCTGCTCTGTTAATGTCCCGATCCAACATACGTAAAAAAAAAAAAAAAAAAAAAAAAAAAAAAAGTGAATGATGCTTTTCACATTGGGATTATTAATTATTGGATATTGATTATAAAAACCAGTATTGTGATTATTAACAACACCACTACTTACGAGGGGTCCTGTTACTGTATTACACACTCTATAAACATTATCTTATTTAACACCTACTGCAGTTCTATGAGTTAGGAATTAGTGCTTCCATTTTACTCATGAGGAAAGTGAAGCACAGAAAGAGTGAGTAACTTCTCCAAAGTCACAGCTACAATGTGGTAGAGCTGGTACTTTAATTCAAATCTGTTGATCTTCAAACATACACTCTTTGGAGTATACACAATGTTATATGTGGGGAGTGAGCTGGGCTATATGATTTTAGGGAAAAATTACTCCTGTGAACTGGGTTTGAGATTATTTTTCCCTATTCCTGTGATTCTGAATTACTGGGTCAATAGGATGCCAAGATTTAGAGAGCCAAGTTCTTTTGGCCTCAAGGTATCTCATGGTTCCTTGATGCTTGTACACAGAATGAAAGAAACAAATGCTGTTTATGTTGTGTTTTAAAGATTTCTCACAAAGTCATATAAGTAAACCACAGCAAACAGCTAAATTGTTCTGAATCTAAAGCAGAACTGCTGCTCATGAAGAATATTGATGTGCGAAACGCAAAATGCAATGTATCCTGGAGGGAATTGTCATGCTTTTCAGATGAGATTTATTGTTAGCTAACCTGCTTTCTAGGATTTAAGGTAGAATGAAAACTGTGCTATAGATTGGTCCACGTCATGTCAAGCAGGCCAAGGTAATTCTAAATGGTGCAAAGTTGGGATAGAAGGTAGAATCAGGAATTTTCTAGAAGATGCAATCGCTTGACCTGACCCTTGAAGGCTGTATAGGATTTCTAGAAGCAGATTAAAAGAGTAGTGATGTGTTGGAGTTGCCTCATGAGAGCTGAGCGTGCACATCTCTTCCCAGCTTTGCATTTAGTGACACCCAATTGGTTGCTTGAAATTGGCCATAGGGAAAGTATTTACACCATAGAAACTGGCAAACACTAAAAATCAGTACCAGCACACCACTGAAAATGAAGTTCGGAATCATTTGCAGTTTCAGATGCCCAGAAGTGTGAATGCACATTTGGTGAAGTCTGGTGACATAGGCTATCTGGAGAAGAGTCGTAGTGGATGAAACTGCCAAGGTAGGCTTGAGCCAGATTATGGAAGTCCTTGAATGTCAATACAAGGAGGCTGGATTTTATTTTATAGGCACTCCCATCCATAAAACAACAACAACACTTTATGATATAATCTCATTTGTATTGTGAGCTGATAATTATAGTGTCAGAATCACAATTAGACTGAATAAGTGAGATATTAGAAGTGGGAGATCAGTTAGGAGGATGTAGTAGTAAATCACACAATGGAAATCTGGTAGAGACCTGGATAGTGTAGTAGAAGTGAAGTGGTAGGAATGGAATAGACAGAAATGACCTGGAGGGGAGAGAATTAGAAAAGTGACTGAATAGGAGTTATTGGGGTGGGGTAGGGGAGTTTCAATATTACTAGAGTCATTCACTTGGGAACTGAGAGTTGATGGTTTTATTTACAAAGATAGGAAAGACAGGGGGTACAGTATAACTGAGTGGAAAGTAACACCCTCAGTTGTAGACATGTTGAAGTAAAGAAAATATTTTGGGCCTTAAAAACTTTAACCTAGATCTCCAAAGAGAGGTCAGATGATGATAAAGGTCAAGGGGGAAGAGAATAGAACACAGGGAGAGAACACAGAGCACAGATATAAAGAACATTCCAATAAAACGTTCTATCACCTTTTCATTCATTTATTAATCCACATGTTTAACAAATATCCATTATGGTTGTAAATAGCATCCCTTTCTACTCTCAAAGGTGCCCCAATTTGGATGATAAATCATATCCTTAATTATGTGTCACAAATAGTGCTGCCTATCAAGAATTTAATGATTAGTTCATGTAGATCTTGCTCTTAAGGAGCTCAACTAAATATTGTTCTTTGTGTTATGGGTTGTGGAAGTAAAGTAAAAGTTATGCTTTCTCTTGAATAATTTACAATCCGGAGGTGAGATGTCAATATCCACCTACACAATAATTCAAGTACTATAAGGCAGGATACAAATGAGTGCCAACACCATAGCATCAGTCAATAAGCACCAAAGTACCAGCGAAAGATCCATCTGTGGGATGGATGTCTTTATTTTGCCCTCTAGATCTGTTTTCTAACTTCTCCACCACCCTCTGTGCCCAGGGAGCCTGATATGTATGGACTATATCTATGGGCTTTTTTGTTTTCTGATTTCCAGTGAGTTTGGCAAATGGAAGGAACCAACTGTGGATGCTAGAAGAGTAAGATTGGGGCGTTTATTCCTTAGGCTCCCTTTATGCTAAGTCACTGTAGGTTGGTTGCATTCCTCTCTCTGGCTTCCAGTAATCACTCCCTCTCCTTATCCTTGAATGGGAAGAGGTCTCAAAGTTCAGAGGTAGACTTAGCATTGAGCTTCAGTGACCTTCACTTGCACAGGCTCCTTCCATACCGTGGGATGAACCCCACCAGGGATATGGCCATGTGTTTTTAGATACCTTGCTAAAATAAGATCTTAGAGTAGACAATTCTAAAACTGATCCCCAAGATTGCATGTCCTAATCCCTGGACCTGTGAATATAATGAGATGTCACTCTTGTGATTATGTCATATAGCACAGTGAGCCCTCAGAAGTAGACCACTTCCTCCAGCTGTGCTAGAGAAGGAAGGCAGAGAGATTTAAAGCAGGAGCAGGCTTTGATGTACTACTGTTGATATGAAATTGGAGGGGTCACAAGAGAAGTGCAGGCAACTTTAAGGAAGTGATAGAGCCCCCCGACTGTCAGCCATCAAGGAAACAAGGACCTCAGCCCTATAGCTGCAAGGTACTAAATTCTGCCAACAACCCCAGTAAACTTGGAAGTGGATTTCCCCCCTGAGCCTCTAGGTGAGGGCTCAGCTTGATGCCTTGATGTTAGCCTTCTGATAGTCAGAGCAGAGAAGTGGAGAACTTCTGAGTTACAGAACTGTAGGCTAATAATGTGAATGTTGTTTTAGGTGCCAAGTTTGTAATAATTTGTTATGCAACAGTAGATAACTAATACAGATATTTCAATCCATATTGAATAAGACTTCCATCTCTTTCTACTCTAACTCTCCTTTGTGATACTTCCCCTTGTGTTGGGTAATGTGGAGTGGCCCTGGGGATTAGGGGATTATGACCAGGGGAACTTGAGTTGGGTATACAATTAGTTTGGGTTTGGTGGGATATTATTTTTACGTTTCACAGTCACTTCCATGAATAGTTATGGGTAGTTTTCCTGGTAAAGAAATGGCTTATAGAAATACTCCTGCAAATGATACTGGTTCACCTGGCACGACCATAAATAAGGAAAGGGCAGAGGTGAATTGTGACATGTTCTACAGTGCCTGACACAGAGGTAATTGGGCCCTCAAGGAGAAGTAAGGTTGAAATATAGAGAGCTAATTTGGAAAATGCTTCCAATCTTAGAGGGCACATGTAAGAGAAATTTAATAAACATGTTTCCATAATAATTTTAAAATAATTCTAAAAATTTGCATGACATTACCAAAACAACTTCTGAAACTGAAATAAAGAAGAAGAAAAAAGTATAAATTTTCTCAACTTTGATTCACATCATCACAATGTACATGTCATTACTAGTTAACACTTTATGAAGCAAATCATTGTCATCTGAGAAGGTAATTAAAAAATATGCAGCCAAAAATTTAGGGAAAATGTTTAATAGCATTTCATCAGGCAATTAATTAATATAACTACGCTGTTTTTCTGGCTTTTGTAGTTTTTGTGGCAGTTGACAGCTTTGTTTAAATTTGTACATTTTTGTACCTTAGTTTCTCATTTGAAAACATTAATTTAGATTATTAATTTTATATTTGCAAATTTTATCAAAATTAATAAAGTGAGTGAATAAATTTCAGGTCCCACAAACCCTGGATCTCCCTGCAAGCCACCCTGGTGCTATTAGTCTTGGAGTACTGTGTCGTCTGCACTGTGTCGTCTTAGTTTCCCTAAACCTTGCCTACCACATGATTAAAACTGCTTTGTTAAATTCCCGTCAAATTGCCCAGTGGAGTGTGCCATCTTTTCCCGCATAGTACCTACCTTCCCGATACCTTCAGCATTGTCTTGAGTGATCTTAAAAAATGGTTAAGCTCTCATAGTAAAAAGAAGGGGAAAGTGGATGTTTCTAGCCAACTGAGTTGCAAGAGCTAAGAGCTAAGGAAAGGGGAGAATGTGAGGAACCCTGAGCTGGGCTGGGCTAGTGGGGTTCACAGTGGAGATTAGCCACATGCATATTACAAATGAAAATTTTAAAATCCATACTCACAAGCCAACACTTGCAAAATTTGGCCAACTATTATTTTTGCCTATAGTGCATGTAGTCTTACCTCTTATCCTCATCTTGTGTTGCTCTTGGAGACAGTAACCTTTAACAGATTGAAAGCTTTTTCTGCTAAATTGCTGAAAACCTAGAAGCTAATTAGGAGAATCAAAGTAACATTTGTCATTGTGTGTTATGTATTACATAGATGGATCTCTCTCTAGTACTTTAGTACTTATTGATGGATGCTATGGTGTTGGCACTTATTTGTACTTGAGTTGGATGTACATGTAGCATACATGTATGTGCACACACACATATATTACCAGGTGGAAAGGTCAGCACAGAGGCCGTCTCATAGAACCTGAAATAGGCCTCTCAGTGGGCCTTAGGGAGTGCTGTTTTCCCAAATAATGCTGACAATTTCTGAAACATTGCAAAGGGCTAACTGAGACAGTTAATATGGAGACCCAATTCTTAGAAAGGACTGATTGTTAACATTCAGATGTCCTGATGATGGAATTCACCATGCCTTCTGTTTTTGTTTTAAAGATTTTCTATTGATTTTTAGAGAAAGAGGAAGGGAGAGGGAGAGAAAGAGAGAAACATAATTGTGAGAGAGAAACATCATTGTAAGAGAGAAGCATCTATTGGCCGCCTCCTGCATGCCCCCTATATCGGGGATGGAGCCAACAATCCCAGTATGTGCCCTGACCAGGAGTTAAACCAGCAACCTTTCAGTGCATGGGACGACACCTAACTACCTTGGCCATGGCCTTTCTGTTGTTGTTGCTTTTAAAAAAAATAACTTGTAAAGAATTAACTTGTTTTCAGTGGAAAACATTTGAAAAAAGTACAACAAATGATCAATAAAAATATAATAAATATAATTGCCTATCAACATCTTACTACATACTTTTAAAGTATTTTCTATTCATATCTACTAGTACATTTGAGATGGCATTTTCCTGCAAATAGTCTTTATAGCTTCTTTTTTTATTTAGCAAATTAAAATGGATTTACCATGATCACAAATATTCTTTTCTATGTTGATTTTTAACAATTTCTATTGTTTGCTACAGAAATTAAACATGACTATTCTAGAAAATGCACAAATAGATAAGCAGCCCTCCCCCCCCCCCCCCCCCCCCACACAGACCTTCCTCCACCTTCACCTCCACACAGA
>NW_005362269.1:3468163-3512537 GCF_000412655.1 Myotis brandtii | reverse complement strand
TCAGGCGGGGAACGTTGGAGTCCGCAGTCACTGGAGCAAGCAAGCCTCATGTTCGCTTCCAGCTGCCTGGCTGCCGGCCGCCATCTTGGCTGACAGTTAATTTGCATAAGGATATGCTGATTAGCCAATGGGAAGGGTAGCGGTTGTACGCTAATTACCATGTTTCTCTTTTATTAGTGTAGATGATGGTTTCTAATAATATTTTGATGCAATATGAATTTTAGTGGCTGTGTTGTATTTCACCTTATGAATACAGTGTAATTTAGTAAAAGAATCCCATACATTAGATATTAGGTTGTTTTCAGTTTTTCACTGTTATAAAATAAACCTTGTTCATCCGCTTTTGTAAGTAAATCGCTGGTTATCTTCTTAGGATGAATTCCACTTTTAATGCTCGGCATGTTTTAATGCTGTGGACGTCTGCAATGATAAATGGCATTTAATTAGCCCGGTGCCCAGGGCTTTTCAACCTTCCTCAGAGAATAGGCTCCCCGGGGCACTGCATCATCTGTTGACTTGCTGGGAGAGCATTGAACTAAAAGCCAGTGATATTCAAGGAGCATAATATGTCTTAAAGTCTAATTACATCTCATCTATAACCAAACATGTAGCTGGCATTCCAAAATGTTTTCCTTCGTATACTTAAAATGTGTATTTAGAGACTGTCTTATTTTCCTGAAAAATCTCTTCTTCTATTTTTTCTTGCTTGAATAATTCTTGCCATCCTTCAACATCTAGTTCAATGACTCATAAGATTTTGGGGGCCATGGAGCACTTAGAGGGGAATCTAAGGATCCCAGCTTCAGAAGAGCACAAACATATTTGCTGTCTCCAAGCCTAGACATCCTCAAAAAGTCATATTGCTCTTCAGTACTTCACTAACACCTGGTGAACCCTAACTTCTTGAATACAGGAGGCCCAGATCTCTCCCTATGCATTTCTGGGTCTCTTTGGGGGAATTTGTACACTTGCTCTGATTGCTGTACTTCTGCTATGGACTGATGGAGATATTAGTCCCTTCTTGCAAATTAAGAACGTTCTTCATACCAGGCCACACTCTATGGTCTACTCTGTCTCAAGCAAGGATGTAGGCCTCTCTCTTCATTAGCAAAAGCTAATGTCAGGTTGCAGAATTGACAGAACTCTATGAAAAGTGAGGGGCTGGGGAGAATTACAGTGTAGAGATGAGGGAGACGTGAAATTGAATAACAGGAATAATTGCTGTAAAATCTGAATACTGTGACCCACACAGAAGGTCCCTCAATGGTCACCACTCTCCTATGGGCCTGTTCTGCTGCCAAGTTGCAGAGGATACGTGGTCCCCAGAGATTAGAGACACCAACCCAGTCTTGTCCACTCTGATTTTAGACTCAAAGACCCTGCCTGTGATGAGAAGCAAAGAATGTGGCACTATGTAAAAATACAATAAACTTTATGGAGAAGCAACAGTGTCCCCATGAATCAAAATATTTTTATATTCAGAAACAAAATGCGTGGCCTGAAGCACTTGAAATATGTCACTGTTTCAGGGTTTTCTGTAAACAATAATAGATACTTGCCTGAAATATCTATGATGAAATGGCTCATCAAAATGGGCTCTCAAAACAAAGGAGAGACGCATGAAAAACATTCCAGCTTCACTCTAGAATGCAGAACAGATTTTTGACATCCTACCCCATGCCATCATTTTTATAAGTTCAGTGATAATTGTAATAACAATAACTCATCTCCAACAGCTAACATAAATTGCTGGCAGATTTAAACGCCAATTAGTCTCAATCACACAACCATACCATTGGGCTGAATAATTTGAAATGTTTTAGACCCATTCACCCACCAAGCCCTTCCACAGATTCAATTCCTATCCACTTGCTCCATCTCAAGCCCTTTTAATTTTTTTCTCTGACCTGTACTGACATCCACTCCTGAAAAGTGCCCGCCTCACACATGATTACTTGCTGGGAGGTTAGTCTATTTCCCTAACATTGTCTAGATTTTTGATGGCAAACTCTTTGAAGGCAGAGACTTTGTTTTTACTTTTATTGTTAGCAATGGCAAACACACCATCCAATCAACACTGTACTGTGTTTTCTTCAAAGATGCTATTGATTGCGAGATTGCACCATTGATTTAATAAAAGCTCTTCAGAAAACAAACAAAACCCCACTGCATTAAATGTACATATTGATTGGTAAACTCATCCAATTTTAGAAGCATTAATGGGGGGGGGTAGAGGGAATAAAGAAACTCATCTTAGATAGAGAAAATATGGTATGAAGGAATATGGACTCGCACAGCTCTGAGGACCTCAGAGGTCAAATATTCCTCTCAGAAAATGCTGGCCCTTTTCTGAGCAGGCGTGCTGAATTTAGGGTGCATGAGTGGAATTCAAGGAATGCATCTACTCTCTGAAATTACAGGCAAAGGTGTGTTTGTGTGTATATGTACAGATTTTTCTTAGGAAAGGACTGACTTATTTTATTGGCCTCTTAGAGCCAGTACTGGCTTCAATATTCTTAACAATTAATGTAGGTACTCTTTGTAGGTGATCATCCAGTCTGAGTTTAAATAGTATCTCCAAAGAGAGTTAATTGAGTCATTCAACTCTTCTGTTAAACTTAACAATAAATTTTCTGTCATAGCCTTTATCTTGGTCCAGAATAGCTTTATTTGTTGGATGTTTTATACATAACCAATAATGTTTTATTATAAATAAAATGATACACATTGATTAGCAGCTGGATTGATATATGTTAGTTTAATAATATAAGAAAGTCCAATGTGAAGACCATGAAATCAGATTGATTTTTTCTTTTCAAATGAGCTTAGTTTGTTATTATTATTATTGGTCTAATTTAGAATGTGAACAATTTAAGAAGAAAGCTAATTTGGTGAAGAAAATGTCATATAGTTACAGCTCAATAAATGTGAACTGAGTGGGTTAATTAAATGAATAATGAGTGAATGAGTACATAAAAGGTAGCAAAACTGAAATATGTGGAATATAAATTTATGAATTAATTAATGTGTAGAAAAATATAATGAGTAACTTAAAATGAGGGTCTGAGATTCTAGGTTTTGTATATTTAAATTATTAAGATTCTCTGCTGGACCATGCCAATTTATTTATAATCACAATTTCAGTGTTAGAAGTTCACTTCTTCTGAAGTAGGTTCTTTCAATTTTCTATCCTACCAACTGTCCATTCATTTACCCAACGAGCATTTACTGACAGTCGTGCATATCTTAGATAAAGGAAATATGGTATGGTTATTTATTTTAGACACTGGGAAGCAACAATGGACAAGAAAATCAATGTCACTAAATGATAATGGCTGCCCAAACTACTGGGATCATAGAATGTTTCACTTAAAAGACACTGAGTGATTATATTTGTTCAACTTCCTTATCTTATTGATAGGAAAAACAGACCTAGAAAAAAGACATAACTTATTGAATATCTTTATTTAGTAGATTCATAGTCCCTAAAATACAGAACAAGGAAAACAGGATAAGACAGACATGATTAAGAAGGTTTTTAGTTTAGTAAAAATGTGCAGCTGATCTTTTTTAAATAAGATCCTTGGAAACCTGGCATAAATTGACCTAAACTCTGAAAAATAAACTATGAAAATCCACTTAAATGTATACTTATATATATACTTAACCACATAATTATTTTTGCTCCATTGATAAGAGTTAAGGAGGCAGCATGTGGTGGAGAAGCATCAGGAAGACTCAGAAGGTCTAGAAGCTGGTCTGATCTCTGCTGATGGTGTGCTGAGTGGTTTTGAGCAATGCAGCAATGCAGTCTCTCTGTGTCTCAGGTGACCCATCTGTAACCTGAGAGGGCCACATGCAAAGGTGATACTTTCTGACACAACAACCTTGTAAGCACCACAACTTTCTGGGAAGGGGGTTCATTTGCTTGTTTGTTCTTGTTCTGGTAGTACTGCTGGAGACTGGGGGGTGGCAGGTATGAACTCTGCAAGGTAGTCTTGTCCTTTGGCAAACCGTGGAACTTACTCCAGCTCTATTGTGGTCATTTTCACACCTCACTGGAAAGCCTCGTCTAATGAAATAGTGCCTTATGAAACTTCACATTTCTTCCAAAAATCTTGGTTGAAGTTCCTTTTGTCCCTGGCATATAAGAAGTTACCCACTTGGTTACACATCTTGGGGAAAGATGGGGGAAAAACTCAGGAATCCATTACAGATTTTTAAAAACATCATGGAGAGTCTATAAAGCATTGATTGGCACCACTGTAGCTGCTTTTTCCTATAACTGCTAATTGGTGTTATTACATTAAAAAGTAAGTGCTGATAGCAAAGCAATTCAAAGCATAAAAGTGACAGACAATGATGCATATTCAAAACATTTCTTAGAGGTTGGGGTTGTGGGGGAGATGGGAGGTAGAGTATACAGCAGGCAAGGTCACAAGGATCTTGGGTCCTGACAGCTAATCCAAAACCAGCAGCAGAGAAGTGAACAAAAGAGAGGGAATGAGCCCCTGACATCTTTAGAGTTTCTTCTCAGTGACCTCTGAGTGAGTGCCCCAGTGTGATATCATGATTCATAATATACTAGGGGCCCGGTGCATGAAATTCGTGCGGGGGGCAGGGGTGTCCCTCAGCCCAGCCTGCACCCTCTCCAATCTGGGACCCCTCCAGGGATGTCCGACTGCCTGCTAAACAGGCAGTCGGACATCCCTCTCACAATCCAGGACTGCTGGCTCCCAACTGCTCGCCTGCCTGCCTGCCTGCCTGCCTGCTCACCCACTAAACACTCCCCTGCCAGCCTGATCAACACCTAACTGCTCCCCTGCTGGCCTGGTCACCCCTAACTGCCCTCCCCTGCAGGCCTGGTCGTCCCCAGTTGCCCTCCCCTGCAGGCCTGGTTCCCCCAAACTGCCCTCTCCTGCAGGCCTAATCCCCCCAACTGCCCTCCCCTTCAGGCCTGGTCCCTCCCAACTGCCCTCCCCTGCAGGCCTAGTCGCCCCCAACTGCCCTCCCCTGCCAGCCATCCTGTGGTGGCCATCTTGTGTGTTGGAGTGATGGTCAATTTGCATATTACTCTTTTATTAGATAGGATTGTTAGATAGGATATTTGGTCAGCCTTAGTCAATTTGGCTCAGTGGATAGAGTGTCAACCTGTGGACTGAAGGGTCCCTGGTTCGATTCCATTCAAGAGCATGTACCTCAGTAGCAGGCTCAATCCCCATCGAGGCAGGCTTGATCCCGGTCCAGGTCCAGGTTGGGGCACCTGTGGAAAGCAACCAATTGATGTGTTTCTCTCACATCGATGTTTCTCTGTTTTTCCCCATCCCTTTCACTCTCTCTAAAAAAAAAAAAAAAAAAAAAATCAATGGAAAAACATTCTTAGGTGAGGATTAATAAAAGAAAACTTATTTGATCATTTATGTAATAAAAATATAGTTCTCATATATATTTGGTCTTCTTCCACTTTTGGGACAAAAATGTATATACATTTACAAAATAAACAAATATAGAAAGAAACACTGGAACATTACCAATGTTCAGGTGATAGAATTATGGTTCATTTTGATTTCTGTGTTATGCTTATCTGCATTTTCAAATTTTTTTACTATGATGCATAGACATTTTTTCTCAATAACATGTTTAATTTTGAAAACATTAAAAAGTATATAGAATCTCTCATAATGTGAGAATATAAAAAAGTCCAAAAAATTTCTATGTGATGAGGAGTGGCTCATGAAGGGCCCACCCACTCAGCTTCTTTCTCCTAAATTTTTCTTTTCCCTGGGGTTTCTTCTCCATTAAATGATTATGGCCTCTACGATATCAGGCCTCAGGGAGCTCTGTTTCTCCTTAAAAACTGAAAATGTGTGAATTGAAACAAATCTTCTTATTTCTCTTTGCTCAACTGAGACAGGCTGGCATTTTCAAAAAGAACATTAATACTCAGAGAACAAAAGGCAATAATTACAGAGACTACAAAAGGCATAACAGTTATCATGTTTAAAATATAAGCTTCGAGTTCTCTAACGGGCTGCTTTCTCTAAAGGGTGGAATCAGAAGCAAACTGGGCCCCTTGCTGAAGCCTTGCCTAGCTCCTCTGAAGTGGGCACACTGAATTCTCCCACCTGGAACCAGTCTTGGGGCAAATAGTCACATTATGAGTCAAGGATAAAATGGCACTTGCTAAAGCGCCACCCATCTGGGATTTTCCCAGTTGGTTCTCTCCAGGAAACATTTTCACCCAGAGATAATTGACAAGGTGAGAGACCTCACCCTTCATCAATTTAGCATCCCCTCACTACACACACACACACACACACACACACACACACACACTATACACATATACACATATGTGCACATACATTACACATATACATGTGTATACACAGATCACACTAATATATCCATATATGTACACCCATACACATACACATTGTACACATATCACACATGTACAGATATGTGTGCTCACACATTACACATATACACATGCATACATGCACACATGCTACACATGTATACACATACATCTGCACACATGTTACACATCTGCATACACACATCTGCATACACATTATATTTGCGCATGCATTTGAATTTGTACATAAGTACATATGTGTACACATATACACATATGTACATACATGTGTGCACACACATTACACCTGTAGAGAACATAGTTACTCATTATTCAGGTGAGCATCTCTTGTTCCTTACATGCAGAAGAAAGTCCAAGTCCATCTATTATAGATTCATAATAGGACCGTTCATGGCATGCCCATGAGTCAAAAACATGCAGTGACAGAACATTTTCAGGGTTCTCCATTTTAATGCACAAGGAAGAACTCCAGTCTCACTTTTGTATTTGTGCAGGCTATTGAGTCCCCTCATGAAATCTCTCTCCATTCTCTTGCCTCCAAGAAGCTACTCTGTAGACCCTGAGAAAGAGTGATTCCTCTCTCCACTGAAATAATGAAACCTTGGCTGCATCTCTCTGTAGTTTATGCTGTAAAACTGATCTGAGCTGAAACTAATTGCATCCCTTTCTTTCATTTCTGTAAGCAGCTTGAGGGCAAAAACCATTTTTTTATTGTTGTATCCCATACACAGGTTTTAAAACAATGTCTCACACGTGTCACAGGCTCAATAAATAGTTGTTGATTAATTGAATGCATGTATTTCTATAACGATAGAGAAAGCCTAAGAGATCCATCTAGGATCAATGTGTGGAAGTTCCTGGAGATCAATTTGTACTCAGTTTTAAAAAGAACTTTCTCAGAGCCCACACTGTGTAATGCTGCAACAGATTGTTCTGGAAAATACCACTGGGTGGATTCTAGTCAAGATAAAAGTCTACTTTTGAGAAATATAATTCATGCAAGAGATGAAGGATCAAAGTAGACATCCTCTAAAATTTTTTCTGGCTTTATCTTTCTGTTAATTCTAAATTCAAACGCAAGCAAGAAATCTTACTGGAATCAGTTTTTATCATTTGCTCAGGCTGCCAATGAGATAGACTGTCTCTGCATTGTGCGCATAAATCATTAGCTATTTTTCTTTTTCCTACCTACCCCTCCTTTCTCCACTATAGCTGCTAAATTATATTGAGTGACATTATAGCAGCTAAAAAGCATTAGCAACCACTGAAGAGTTGCTGACACTTCTTGGGAATCCACAAAATGCATGTATTTTATTTGAAGATAATTTTGCTTTGAGTTGACATATTTGTTCATTTTCTCTCCCCATTCTTTGCTTAAAAGGCTAGTTTCTTGAAGTTGGGCCTTGGTATCTGAGCATTTCCTTGTTCTACTGCCTAACCTACCTGTGGCACCATAATCCTATTTACAGCAACCAAATTACTTTCTCTGAATCCAATTTATACAGTGACAGATGGGGGATTCCAAAAGGGAAAGTTTCCATTCATATCCAACAAATCATCTTTATGGAAGGAAAATGAGAAACAAACTTGGTGACATACACAGAAATTTAGCTTCTAGAAACCATCTTCTATTTTTTAAATTATTTCTCAGTAAATTTGCTGGGCCTAGAATAAGTTTGCGCCTCACTGTTTTCAGACATTCAAATGAACCATTAATGAATGATGATGATTTACCTTACTAAGAAATATTACAAAATTGGTTTTCATTTTCTTTCTCTTTGAATGTTTCTACCATTCATGTCACAAGCAATACTTGATAAAGACATAATTCATTTCAAGAAATTCAATGTGCAATTTCTGATATTTCCCCCTTTTCTCTTTTGAAAAACTCATATTTATAGAATTACTTTGGTTCCAAACTATTGTATATATGGAAATTTTAACATAAACAATCAGTTATCAGGCATTGTCCTTGTCTGTTGGCATACCTTTCATTTGTTTACTTGTTTCCTTGCTTCCAAAAACCTGGAATGTTGTTTTGGCTGTTGTTCGACATGAATGTGAGGAAAATCCCATCCCCAGTGGGGGATGTGCAGGAGGCAGCTGATGGATGTTTCCCTCTCACATTGATGTTTTTTCTCTCTCTCTTCCTTCCTCTCTCTCTAAAAATCAATAAAAATATATTGTGAAAAATGCCCTGAGCAGAGTATAACAGAGCATGCTAGAACTCTGTGGGACTCTCACTTGTGGACTCGCTGGTGATAATAATCATGATCACAACTTTATTGCACATTCATGATGCCCCAGGCCTGCCTCTCAGTGCTTTTCAGTCACCCACTCATTTAACCCATTTGATCATCCTATGGGGGTGCTGCTTTTATTAGTGATAAATAAGAAAGATGAGATGCAGAAAAGTCAACTACGTTGCCTAATGTTATAACACTTATAAGTGATGGAGTCAGGATCTAAACCTGGGTAGAATGGTTCCCAAACCCTGCTCTTATGCATTACGCTTCTCTGCCTTTTATCAGAAACATGTGAACGCATTTTTGGGTATAGTCTATAAATGTCTGTGTATATGTATACAGGAGAGGAGACACACACACACACACATACAAGTATATCTTACATGTACATTGTTCTCTTTCATTTGCAAAGCTCTGCCTCTAAACAGGGAAAGGATGACTAACAGTTCCTTATGGTTGGTTGATTATCATAATACAAATTCCTACAAATGGAAACTATTGCCCTAGCTAATCTTAACGTTCTTACATCAGCAGCTATTTCAAGAAGAAGCAATTCCCATCTGTTATAGAAACATATTCAGTGACAGCATACATCTCCTTATTCTAGTACCATCCCACTGCAGTGCATTGGTGAAAACAGCATGGTTTTCTTGGTTAATTCTGGAACACTCTCTAAGCCAAAATATGTGAGGGGACTTTGTGCCTTCTTGGTTGTACTATACAGAAGAGTGACGATGACCTTTGCCTCTCCTTTCGAACGCACTAAATGTTCAGATGTTTGTAACAATCAAACCTTTTGGTTTCATGTGCTTTTCTTGAAATAGAATGCGTATCTGTTACTTTTCTGCTTAACATGTTTTCCCTTTGGGGAAACAGTCCACCCCTGCCTGGTAAAGCTGTCATTCTCATGGTCCTGCCTTGCCTCTGCCAGTCATGGGCTCATGGCCCAGGGTAAGTCCTGTTTTATCTGCCTGGAAGCTGAGATTGTTTCAGGGTTGGGCAAATGACCCAAAGTAGGACAGTGAGGGTTTTTCCTTAGACTCTGAATGAGCCATTGGGGGAGAGGGTATTTCCTCTCTTGAGGATAGTAGAAGCCTGGATTGGTGAGAGTTGTTGCTGGCATATGGAATGAGTCTGCCTGAGAATAAAGCCAAGAAAAAAACAAAGATGCTATGAACAGACTGATGCATTTCAGAGGGAAAGTGGGGGTGGGGGGTAGAGATTAACCAGAATTTATATGCCTATATACATAGCTCATAGACAGAAACAATAGTGTAGTGAAGGCTTGGGAGGGGCGGGTGTGTGGAGGAGGGGGTCAGTGGGAAAACAATAACAGCAACAACAAAAAAAGCAAAGGGGACATCTATAATACTTTCAACAATAAAGATAAATGTAAAAGAAAAAGATGCAAGAAAGGAGAAGGGACATAAAACTTTCAACTCTTGAGTGGAACCACATCTGAAGCTAGGGTCTAATTTGGGGTTTTCAATTGTGCAGTTGAAGCGAAAGGGGAGTTTCTGTCAGTTTCAACCAAGAGTCATAATACATGCACTCCCAGAACCAATGAATGAGAAGGAAACTTACTGATCTAATTTCTTACCTGGTAGTAAAGCCCTGCATTGCACTTCTGTCTGTCATTGGTTACTAGGTTCTGTCTCTGCTTGAATTCCTGTAGTGACAGGAGGTTTTTATTACCCGTGGCACTTCATCCTACCACTGGCCAACTCTGGTCTCCAGACAGTTAATGTTTCCTCATATCAAACAAGTTGCCTTCTGAAACCTTCCCTTCACTAATCTCACTGACATTCTCTGGAGCTTCACAGAAAAGTAACTTGCTTCTTAAAATAATTGAAGACAATTATCTTGTCTCATTTCTTTCAAGCATTCCTTCAACTTTGTTCAGAAGTTAACAAACTGTTGTGCTCCTCACCCTGCCCATATCATGGGTTCATAAATATTCTACTTCTATTCAGCTGTCTCAGAAGCTACCTGGGGAAGGTCAAAGAGGCTGTTGTTCATCCCTACTCTCCCTTTAGCTGGTTTTTGTTTATGTTTCTGCATACTGCTTCGTTTGAAAAAAAGGTTGGGTAGTCACTGCACTGGTGGGTTTTTAGCCTTCTGAAAGTATTCCCTAATGCCAGACTTAATCAGAGTATGAAACAAATCTCTCTGGATGAGTGTTGATTTGCTCAAAGTTCATTTAAATTATCCTTGGGGTCTATGCCTTTACTGAGGCTGCCTGGAATGCCTTCTAGCTCTGGGAAGCTCAGAATCCACTGCAGTTCCCAAATCTTTTATGCTGTGAACAGTTACAAAGCTGAATATTTATGTGTTTCCAATTAAAATACTGATACTAATGATGAAAGGGAGACATGGATTAATGGTTGGATTTAAGGATTTTAAGTACTTTCTTGCTAACATCAATATGCTTTATGTAAAATGAAATTATAATGCTTCTTTTCAAAAGAAGTCACAAATGTAACCCCTATAATAAGAAGTCGATTAATTCAGAGATGCTTCAGGAAAAACCTTAATAAACTGCCTCATTGCCTCTCCTTCTTCTCCCTTAGGGTATCAGTGTGAACAGTGTGATTTGTATTCTCCCACACTAATCTATATACTCAAACACAGGCACACATATATCAAATTCCTTTTGTTTGTCTATTAATATTATATTCCTGAAATTAACATATACTTATAGATTTTTTTATCATGCATCATACACTGTTCTAAGCATTGGGGACACAGAGCTAACAGATCAAACAACCTGGCCTTCATGGAGCTTATATTCTAATGAGGAGGAGAGAGAAAATGCACAGCATAATTGGGTAAAATCCATTAGACAGTGACACCCTTTAGAGAAAAGTAAAGTAGGAAAAGGAGATTAGAAGTATTGGGGGTTGCATTTTAGTTAATCCAGCCACTCATGGCTTTAGTGTAAAGGGTTAGCTGCGTTTGGGGAAAGGGGCGGATAAGTGCCATATTTTCTGGGTCAGGAGTGTCCTTGTGTATTCAAGGAACAACAAGGGCCTAACTCTGCTGGAGGAAAGTGACCGAGGAGCAGAGTAGAAGCGGTGAGGTTAGAGCCATGGTGGGTCATCCTGTAGGGCCTTAAATGTCTCAGCAAAAACTTTAGATTTTACTCTGAAAGAGACTGATGGTTTTGATTGAAGGAATAACATACCCTGATTTACATTTAATGGAATCATTCTGGCTGCTGTGCTGAAAGCAGGGAGCTCAGTTAGAAGACTATGCAATGGTTCTCAACCTTCCTAATGCCACGACTTTTTAATACAGTTCCTCTTGTTGTGGTGACCCCCAACCATAAAATTATTTTCGTTGCTACTTCATAACTGTAATTTTGCTACTGTTATGAATTGTAATGTAAATATCTGATATGAAGGATGTATTTAGGCGACCCTTGTGAAAGGGTTGGTCGACCCCAAAGGGGTCCCTACCCACAGGTTGAGAACCACTAATCTAGGGGAAAGATGATGGAGCTTGGGGGTCAAACGACCCACAGGTTGAGAACCGCTGATCTAGGGGAAAGATGATGGAGCAAGATAGTGGAAGTGGGTGGGGCATGAAGTGATAGAATTCCAGGTACATTCTCAAGGCAAAGCACCCAGATTTGGTGTAAGGCAAAATGTAGAGCCAAGGATGGTGCTAAGGCCTTTATCCTAAAACTGGAAGAAGAGTTGCCATCAACTCTGGTGAGACAGACTGCAAAATGAGCAGGTATTTTCCAGAGAGAGACCAAAAGTGAAATTTTTAAGGCATGTTAAGTTTGAGATGCCAATTGGACATTATTTTAATAGGTGTGTGACATTCTATAAGGTCATTAATTGAACCATTCCTTTGTGGCTGAGATTGAGGTTATCAGACCTTTGTAAGTATAAAGTTCATTGCAATGTTTCCAAGACTAGATTCTTGTTGGTCACTTACCAGCATAAAATGTCACCTGCTCAGAGGGGCTTTTCTTTATCAGCCACTTAGAATTACAAGTTATCACATTGCTCCGTTTAGAGTCTCTACTTAACATTTATCTCTGCCTGATACTTTCCCTTATATATTTATAATCTATCTCTGCCCCTTAGAATGTAAGCTTTGTAAAACCAGAGCCTTTGCCTGCCTTTCATGCCTGGCACAGAGTAGTTACTCAGTAAATACCTTTTGAAAGAATAAACACCATGTACGTATGCAGATCATCATGTACAAACACTTTGTTTTTATAGGATAGATTTCCCAAAAGTGGTATTGCTGTGTTCAATTGTATTTTTAATTGTACTGATATTGCCAGATTAATTTCCTAACAGGTTATCACAATCCATTCTCCCACCAACAATGTATGAAAGCAGTCGTTTCCCTACACCAATTAAAGCACTGGGTGATTTTATTCTTTGATGTTTTACTTCGGCATTGCTTTTTTATTTGTCAATCCCTCTGCTTCTAATGGCTTCAAGTAGCTTAAGTAATTCACATACAGTTAATGAACTCCCACTTAAGGCAGGAAACAATTTGTTTAGGTCTCTTTGAGATTGTCTTAAAGACTGCATTCACTTTTAACTTCGTGGATTGTTTGATGTTGTGTGTACAGGTGATTTATCACTAAGAGATTTAACTCTTTAGCCCCTTTCTCTTTAGTGCTTGGAAACCTGAAGCCACTAAGAGAATAAGGTGTCTGATTTTTCCCCATTACAACACCTGATGGTTTTTTTTCAGAGAGATTTATGAGAAGTTGTTCTGTAAATCTATATTTTAAAATGCATGCATGTTGAATCATTCTAGGAGAAGAATGTGAATAATAGTATAATTAGTGTAATAAATGTTGGGTCCCGGTTGAAAACAATTTATTTCTGCATAAAGTCTATGGGGCTTTGAAACCTTCCAGCTGAAACAGATTATTTACATCTTCATTCAGGAGAAGTAGACAATTTTCTCCCCCTCAGATGGTCTTTTCAAGATCTTTACTCACATCATTCATCTCTGAGGAGGCTTTTCTTTGTCCCCTGATGCCATTTGCCTGTCATTGTTGGGTATGAATCTCTTGTTTTCATCCAGCTGTGGTGTGTTCTTTCATTCGAGGAGTCAGGTTGTGTTTAAAGGGAGAAGTCTGAGGCTCTGAGTTCAGATGCCTCTGCTGCTCTGAACCTGCTGTGTGTGATGCTAAGCAAGCTTTACAATCTCATTGTTTCATTTCTTTCCTGCATACAACTGGGTACAGGAATACCTGTCAGGTGGGCTTACACTATTATAGTCACAGTGCCCTCCCAAATCCCACCATCTGGCCAGAAAGCAAGTGTTACATAAAAGTCTCCTTGCTGACAAACCAGGTTTGCAAAAAGCATTTGTTGAGCTCCTGAAAACAGACTCTGTGTAAGGTCTGTTCCCAGTCAGTCCCTCATCCACAATTTGAAATCCAAAAATTTTTAAAAATAGTGAGACCTGATCAGAACTCATTGGATGGTAAAACTGGCCTGAAATGACTTGAGACTATTTATAGTCTTTATACCAATCGAATGGATACTCATTTCTCTGTAGAGATATTAATGGGTACAATTATGAGGTACTCATCAGATCCGACTGGAGGTGACAAGTAATTCATATTACCTTTCAAAACCTAAAATAATTGGTATTCTAAAATCTAGGGGTTTGGGATAAAAGCTTTTGGACTTGCAGGTAAATCTGTATGTTATAGGGACTGCATGAACAATTAAATGTAGCATAGATATAAAACATAGAGACAAACTATTCAACAGCAGTGTCATACCAATAGTGAAGGAGGTAAATGTGTGCAAAAGTTTTTTAATTGACCAGAAGAATAAAAAGCAAGGGTAATTTCCGGGGTAACCAAACAACAATATATAAATTTTGAACTAACAGAAAAAAATATAAAATTATTTTTTAAATTCAAAGCAAGGCAAAAAGAGTAAAATAATCATAGAACAAGCAAGAAAAGTGTAAAACACAAAGAGAAATAGATTAAATTTAATGAACCTAAATGTTCCATGTAGAAGTAAAAAATATTATAATAATTTTTTTTAAAGGAACAAAATAAAAACACATTTGGGATTTCCTCCCAAACCCAAGAGACACAAACTATATAAAAAGTACAAAATGGTTGAAAATAAAAGGATTAAAAAATAGATTGCATGCAAATACCAAAAGAATGCTAGTACAGTATATTAATGACAGGAACAATAGACCTTAAGGCAAAAAAAAATTTACTAGAGATAATGCTAAAAGGTTTAATTCACCATAAAATATAATAATTCTAAATTTATATGCGTATAATAAATTCTCAAAATATGTAAAGTGAAAATGGACAGAAAGTATGAGGAAAGGTAGACAAATTTATGAAACCAATAGAACACATATCTTTCAGTAACTGATAGAATAATTTAAGAAACTAATAGATTACACATCTCTTAGAAACTGATAGAATAATGAATATAATGAATAAAACTTCAGTAGGGATCTAGAAAATTTCAATATTATCATTAAATAAGTTTACCTAGTGAAAATACCTAAAACAATACGTGCTATAACTGCAGAACATGTGTTCTTCTCAAGCACAAGTAGAACATTTATAAAACTCAAAAATACGTTGGGTTATAAAGCAAGTTTGAATAAACTCCATTTACATAGAGTTTATATAGAGTTTTTTCTGTCACCCCATAGCAATTATTCTATTAATCAATAACTCATATATTTGGATATTAAGAAATATGTTTCTAAATAGCCTTTTGGTTAAAGAAAAGACCATAAAGAGTATTGGAACATATTTTAATCGAATAAAAAGAAAAATACTACACATCACAAATTATGCAGCTAAAATAGTGACTAGAAGGAAATTCATAGTTATAAGTATAAATAGTAGAAGTTAAAAAAGACTGAAAATTAATAAGCTAAGAATCTACATAATGAAGATAGAAAAACAAAATAGATTCAAAGAAAGCAGAGAGGATAACAGCAAAAATTAATTAAAGTGGTAAAGTGATTTCAAATGTCATAGAATCAACAGACCCAAACGTTTCTTTGAAATACTTCTTAAGTTGATAAACCACCTGTAAGACAGATCAAAAGAAAAAAAAGGATGAGACACAACTAATAATTGGGAAAATATAACATCACTTTTAATCCAATAAATATTAAAAGAATAACGAGTCACCATGATCCATTTTATGCCACAAAGTGTTTTAAAAGACCAAATATTTCAAAATTGAACCACACACACAAACAAAAAGACAACTGAATACTTTCTAAAGTAATTAAATTTATAATTAAAAACCTTTCTACAAAATGAACTCCAAGCCCAAATGACTTAACTGGAGAATTCCTACCAGCATTTCAGGAAAACCATAATTTTAATTCTATATAAACTATTTTAATGAAAGATAGAAATTTGACTACACTGAAATTAGGAACATCTATCTCTTAAATGATACCATTGAATAGTACATTTTAAATGAGCAAATTGCATAATGTGTGAATTGTATTTTTATAATATGGTTATATTAAAAAACCATAACTGTAGTTTTTAGGAATGCATGCCTAGGCAGTAAAATTATAAAGAAAACAAAGGAAGTGAATAGTATAGAATTTAGGACAGTGGTTTTTCTATGGGAGAAAGAAGGGATTAAGTTAGGGAAGTCCAAGGTGAGGAGGTAGGTGATTCTGGAGTGCCATTTATGTCTATTTCTTTACCTAGGTGATAGATACACATCTTTATTTTACAATAACATATTAAACTGTCCATTTATGCTTTAATGTCTTCATATTTGTGTTATACTCCACAGTAAAAATGGAGTAAAATATTAAAAATTCACATAAAGGAGTGAAATGGAAAAATGATAAGGTTAGGAATATGGTAAACCTATCAGTCAGAAATGGGAACACACTTGCACTACTAGGAGTAAAGGGTTTAGTTCTCTCTGTCAACATCAGTTCTTCTGTGAGAGTTCCCTTTGGCTCTTGGTTGGATTGGGATAGAATTTTCTATCTCCTGAACATAAAAGAAAATCATTACCTGAGGCAAAGCATTGACTATACATTTGTTTTCTTTCATGCCCTTTGAACTTTGTTATGATCCAGCAAAGTGTAAGTATGATCTACTGACCATAATAGTGATGATGATGATGGCTAGCATTCATTCTTACATACTCTAAACTAAGCATGCACAGTACTTTACTTCATCTTAGTTTTCTAAACAATCTCATAAAGTAGTAATTTTATTCCTGACTTTCGGCTTAAGAAACAGAGGATTAGATATCTCAGTTGAGTTGCACACGCTCACCAATTTAGGAAATGAAAGAGCAGTGACTGAGCTCTAGGGAAGACATTATTCATCTCAGTCTATGAGAAAGGGAGTCTTAGAAGCATCCAGCAACTTATACAGTGACTTGACAGGTGAAATTCAAATCAGCTTTCTTATCTGCAAATCTACAGATTTCCTTAACATCTCAGGATAATCATCATAATCATTGGTAATTGGGTGCCCTGGGCATATTTCTTTTTTTTTTTTTTTTTTTTTTTTTGATTGTGGAATTATTGAAGACAAACCAAACTCACACATGCATTTCTTCCTGAATCACTTGAGAATGCTTCAATTAGCTTGAACAGTTTAGCCACAGCTTGTTCTAAGCTGAACTGCCTCCACTGCAAATCAAATTTCTGCTTTGCTTTTTTTGAGGAGCCTGTTTCTCCCCAGCCTCCTTAGCCTTTGCAGAAAGAGGTAGACTAAGTCCTCTGGAGATATTTTCTCCCCTTCTCTCAATCCTAGCCTCTTCTGCCCTCCCACACAAATGCTGGGGCCTCATTAACACCTCCTGCAGGAGTTCATTTACTCTTCCCCTCTAACCACAGGGAACTCAACAATTCCTGGAGATCCTCACCAGCCAAATAATAGAATATTTTGACAGTTATTTCTTTGGCAGCTTGATATAATTAGAGATACTTGCATCTCCTGATTGTTCACACTTTTCAAGAACAATTGTGAGTTAAGGGTCCTAGTTTTCCCGATTTCCTTCACAGAATAAAATAACTAAAAATATACCTTTTTAAAGAACATTTCCCTCTTTCTATAAATGAGGAAATAGAGACTCAGAAGGAAAATGTCCTGCTTACAGTGAGTTACTGAGTGAGAAGTGATTAGAAATCAAATCTTCTGGTTCTTAGGTCTGTGCTCTTTCTGTTGGGTGAATTTATAAGATCAATGATATCTGGGTGTTTGTGTTATTCAGACAATAGCGGTTACAATTATAAAGAGAGTATGATTGTAGGAATGTGCAGAGCCTCTCAGTACAGGAATATCTCAGATTGCTAAAGTTCGACAAAGCAGCAAATGTTAATGATAGAAATATAATTTTAAGATGACAGCAAAGAAAAGTGTTGAGTGGTGGTACTCAGGATTATGATATAAAGTGGTTAATGCCTTTTAAATCTTGAATATAGGAATATTGCCTTTGTGACAAATAAACCATTGGGGCAAGGGTGCTTCTTAAAGCATACCTATTAACCTAAAAGTGGGAAAACTCTGTTGTATGGCTTCACATACAACATTGTTTGGTGGAAGTGGATCTGAACATGAAGTTAGAAGACATAGGTTGTAATTCTGAACCCCCAAAGTGGTTAACAAAGATGCTTCATCCCTCTGAGTCTTAGTTTCTCATTGAAAAAGTAAGAAAAATGGACTAGATCTGCAGTTTCTCAAATTTTAATGTGCATAAATATCACCTAGAGGACTTAATAAGATGCAGATTCCAGGGGTCTATTCCCAGAGATTTGGATTCATTGATTTGGGGTGGGGCTGTAAGGTCTGTATTTTATCAGACTCCTAAAAGGATTCTAATGAAAGTGCTTCTAGGATCATACCTGAAAAAATGAAAATATACTGGGAAAAAGGGTCCATCAAAGATTGATTTTTTTTGTAACATTTTTGTAACATTAGTTAAAAACCTAACAAATGCTGAGATTCTCTGCCATTTAATAGTACTTTCAGAGCATTACCTGTTTGCTGCCTTAGGTCATAATGCCATAAATTCAATTTATGTATCACATTTATAGGATTTTGTGGAGGTCAGTGCAGCCCAGCAGGAGGGAGCATGAATCTGAATTCCAAGGCAGAGTATTAGCTTGTTTGACCATGACTTTATTTCCCTTGACTCCCCAGGTAACTGTTAAAAGTCTCTGGTGCTTTCAAAATAGTTAAACAAAAAGAAGCCCTTCCAATTTTTTAATTAAGCAATGTTTGACCTTCAAGGCTTTAATTTTTCTTGACATATAACTTATTACTTAATTAAAACATAGTGAAATATGAGACCTCATTTCTGGAAAAATAGAGAGTCATGGTTATTTCTATTTTATTAAAGTCCCTCTTATACCTGAAAGGTATGGGCTGAGGTGAACATAGAAAAATGTCCCATCTCATGGAGAAAGGATCCAGCAGTAATCATACCTGCTGATTGTGTCATTGTCTTTCTGAAACAACTAGAGCTTATGAAAGTATCAAGCAGAGATGGGGCGGGGGACAACTAACTCATTTTGCTGAGTTATGTCAGACAAAGAAACAATGAGAAATTAAGAATAATAGCATTTCAATGAGCAACTAAATAGAAATAATTATTTTTCTGTTTTAAGAACAAATAAAAATGATATCTATTATTTTTCTTTATGTGTTTTTTTGTTCATAGCTTTGTAAGTGCCTAGCGGCTGCAGAAAAAATATAATATCTGTTATTTTTTTATGTGTTGTGTTTTTTTCCTCATAGCTTTGTAAGTACCTTTGCATCTGCAGGGAAAAAACATTCATTAGAGAAGATCTTTTTATTTTTTTAATAAAGTCATTGAGGGTTTTAAATGATAATGTATTTTTAAAAGGCCAACATATTTTCTTCCTCTTCAGAGGACTTGTAAAAGAAAGAGAGAAAGAGAGAGAGAGAGCAACAAAACAAGAAAATTGTAAATATGGAAGTATGGTTCTGGTATTATGCACCATTAAATCTATTTGGTGCAGTGTTGGTTGTTACAGTGACTTAACTAGGTAACAGAACTCTGATTCACTAAAGAATTGTCAATTGCTTAATTGGCTAATCAGCATAATTTTTGTAGTGATGAGATCATGGGATCCTAACATGTGGGCATAGGGGAAAGGTCTTAGAGATCATTGTTACAGATTGTTTTATAGGAAGCAGAAAGGACACAGTAATCACAGTGGGCAGGAGCAGAATCAGATGAATTCCACCCTTCCAGACTCTGCTCTCTCAATCTTGTGCCATTTCCCCATCACCTTAGGGGTGAGCTACCATTTAAATGGCCATAGTAGTCACCCCCTCAGGATTTCTCTGTTAGGAAAGAGAAACAAAGCTAGTTTTTTTCCCATATGATTAATGTATAGGTTTAAGATGTATATTTAATATTTGTGTGTGTTTACACTATTTGAGCCATGCCTTCTTAACATTGTTCCACAATAATTATCTAATGCCATTAATATTCTTTTAAAAATGATTTCGAAGAATTATATATCATTTTATCACATAGAAATATTTAATTTTTAAAGTCTTTGATTGAATTACTAATTGTTATCTTAGTATAAACTCCTGGACTTGGAATAGGCATGTCAAAGAGTAAACCCATTTTTAGGCTATTGAAATATCTTGCCTTCTAAGTCTTCAAACTGAGAACTAAGACAGAGTTAGGCAGATGGAGGTTACAATGTCTCACAATTGCTAAGACTAGATTGGAGGATATATGTTACTTAAAAGCCAGTGGGCTTCCTCATCAAACCCCATGGTTAGACTTATGGCATGTAGGAGCAAAGGAGAATGAGTAGCTTCTTCCTGTGGGCAGTGCACTCACAAGAGGAAAAATAAGAGAGCAGTTGAGGGGAGCATGCATCCTTTCTTTTCCCCCAAATTAACAATCATGTAAGTCACTCCTTTGACTCTTGGTGAAACCAATACATGAGCAGAAACATCTAGAAGTGTCATATATATTGACATCCCCACCCCATGGAAGGACACATCAAGAGTAGAAGAAGCATCTCCTTTCCCTGAATAGTTAATTGCTTCTCTGTTCAACATCTCTTGGCTGTACTAAGTGCCAGGTACTGTGCTATGCACTAAAGGAAGCCAGATTAATTAAGGTACAATCTCTGTTTCCAGGTAACTTTAGTTGGTATTTCTCAAGGGCCTTTCACATCCCTAATTTGATGGGGTTGATTTAACACAACTCCTTGTGAGATATGAGAACATTCTATCTTAGGACTTGGGTACATTCTACAGGCAACAAAAAGGGGCAGCAGAAAAAACCAGTGTCTAGAACTGTATTGATCCTCCATCCCCTCAAAGTAGAATGAGAACTTAAGAAATTAATTATACTTCAAGACAAAGTATGGTGCTCAATGTATGGTCCATCCAAGTAGTAATGGTGATAATAGTGGCAGTTATTACATGTTGAACACTTACTAAGTGTCAGCCTCTGTGCTGAGCCCTTTGTGAGAATTTCTCCTTGATTATTCTCCATAACTCCAGGAGTCAGGTGCTTAACTGAGGCTCAGAGAGGTTGTTAGCAGTATGTCCAATGGTATCCATCTACTGGGGCAACACATTGAAATTGAAATTCAAGTGTGCATAACTCCAGGGCTTGAACTTTTAACTATTATATTTAAGCTAGAGCAAAGGAGCAAGTGATCCCACAGTTAAGTAGAGCTGTTAGGAAATCTTGGGAGAAAGTGTAGTGCACATGTTCAGGAAGATGATCAGTGAACTTCTAGGAAATCTCTCAGCAGGTTCCATGGTTCAGGTCAAAGATAAAAGGGGAAATTATAGGAAAGATCAGATCACAACCCTAACAGAGTTCTGTGGGTACCAGAAGAAGAGATTTCAGGAATAGTGACTGGGGTGCAGACTCTAAATGGAGCAGAAATTGGTTCTTAAAACTGGAATCTAGATTTGAGACTGTACAATGCCACCTTTGTATTTGTCAGGGAGAAACATTTCCTCTATCCTCTTAGGTTCAGTGGGTATGGGGTCTATGAATTAAACCAACAAAAGACAGATTAATAGAACAAAGGGCATATAATTTTAGTAGATTTTTATATGCAGTGGAGTTCATATAAAAGAAGTGAAATTTAGAATAGCTAGACTTAGGGGCTTGTATACCATTGTAACAAAGAAAAGATCTTCAAGAAATGATAAGTTGTGGGCAAGTGACTAGGAAATATATGGGGGGAGGGGGACCAATGGAAGATAAGTGTTATTTTAGGAAGGCTTGTTTATGCAGAGTCATCCTGGTGCTGACTGTCCATCTCTGGTGAAAAGTCACTCTCTTCTTGGTATGGGAGAGGGAGATACCTTCACAGGGAAATGTATGCCACCTTTATAAAAAGAGATTTGTGCTCTGCTTTTAGGCAAAAAATGGGAGGGCAGAGAACTCTTCCTGTAGCTGTTAATTCTCAATTGCAATTATCGCAAAGTTATTCCATGCCAAAGTGGCCTATTTTGAGGTAGTATATCTTGATTCCATTCATATCTATATTGTTTTATAATAAATCTAATACAGTGGGATTGATGCTTTATGATTGGCACCTGTGGAAGGCGGTGTATTTTTTTTTTAATAAAATTCTCTGAGACAAGGGCATTAATCTGTGGACTCTGTGACATGGGCTCAAAGATGGGATTAAATGTGACAGGAGTTTAATAGGGAAAAATGCCTGTGTAAAAGGAAATGGGGAGAAAATTACGAAGATGGGGAAAGTCAAGATGCAATGAGCACTAAGGAGAGATAGAAGGCTAGATGAATCATCCTAAACTGCCATATGGTCTAGAGAAGGTGTAGGAAAGCCATCAGATAGTCTTAAGATGATGCCAGCCATCTGAAGAGTCCATGTCTCCTAGGATGCGTGTCTTAGCATCATCTATGGACCCAGTCATCAGCTGGCAGCCAGAAGGAGTCCTGGTGTCAGTGCAAATGTGGGGATCGGCTGGACCCTATGTCACACTTCCTGCAGCAGGAGGTCAGCGCAGAACAGTCTGAAGACTGCCATGAGTATATAACAAATCTGCTTCAAAAATAGGAAAGATAGTCCAGCAGGCATTGCTCAGTGTTTGAGCATTGACCCATGAACCTAGAGGTCACTGGTTCAACTCCTGGTCAGGGCACATGCACTGGTTTTAGGCTTGATCCCTGGTGTGGGTCGTGCAGGTGGCAGCCAATTGATGTTTGCAGGAGGCAATCGATGTTTCTCTCTATCCCTCTGCCTTCCTCTTTCTCTCTCAAATCAATGAAAACATATGTTTTAAAAAGTAGGAAATATATTACATTCCCATTTTATACTTGAGAAACTGAGACACAAGAACATTGAGTCATTTCCTCGAGGTCAAATATTGATTCTGTATAGAAAGTAGGGCTGCCTGAGAATGTGCATTTCCAACAGGTCCCCCCCATCCCCTGGGATTCTGATGCTGCTGGTTGGGGGAACAAACTTGGAGGACCACTGTGCAGGGTATTCTATGCTTCTCAATTCTCCAAGCATTATGTGTTTGTAATTAGAAGTGGTGAGGGGAAAGGAGAGCAGGGGGAATTGTCGTAGTCATCCTACAAACACCTCCTCCTTGCACAGTCCATGTGCTGTGCCTGACTTGTGATAGGTACGCAATCAATATTTGTTAAATAGAATTTCTTTTACTTTGGGAACATTTGATGAAATACTCAATATAGTGAAAACAGCCCTGTCTTTCCAGAGGAGAAACATTGGAACTGATTCAGATTTCTGCCAGAAAGGATTATTCCTTAAGAGAAACAGAGGTTGCCTTTGCTCATTTTCCCTAGCCCTGTGGCATTTGACATCTCTTCTGCTTTAATCACATTGCTGAAGCCAGGGAACTCAAGGGGGCAGGAACGAGGTGGCAAACTCTGTGATTTCTAGTTTGTGGAAGCTCCTATTGCGTATACGTATAATTTTTGATGCACAAGGGAAATGTGCTGGCTGCTAGTTTTCACATCTGATGATAATTCTGAGTTCACTTCCTTCAATCAGGCTTTTGGGTTTGTTATATTGTGTAGTCAGATGGTGAAGAAAAGGTAGAGAGACTTTATCTTTGCTGCAGCTGCTGCCTGCGGGGGATATGACTGATCTGAAAGGCCAGTCTGCAGTGCCCACATTAATAATACCATTGGGTACCTGGCATTGAGCTAAGTGTTTGCATGCATATTTTATTCAATCATCACAAAAAACATATAATGTTGGTATTATTTTTATTCCTATATCACCAATTAAGAGAATTAGGCAGAGATTAATAACATGGCTTAGCTATGTGCCTGGTGAGTGGTAGGTCCGTATTTGAACCCTGATCTGTTTGACTACAGTATCTTCACTCTCAATCACCAACTATATTGATTCCTGAGTGTGTATGTATATTCATCCATTTATCCATCATTCCATGAAACAGGATCATGTAACCCATCCAGTACATAAAGCAAAGAGATAACTGAAACAGAAAGAAGGCAGGTGATTTTCCCAATGTTCTGCAGTGAATTAGCAACAGAATCAAAACTAGAACAAAGGTCTCCATGTCCCCTGAGTCAGTGTCAATGCCTTCCTCATTACCATGTCCTTGCACTTAATCATCATTATTACTCTATTTCACTTTGTGCTTCTCCATGACAACTGGGCATCATTTAGTCATCCCTCTCATGACTCAATGCTGACAAGAGTTGTGTTGTCTATACTTAGTTATGTTACAAGTCCACTTCATTTCCCTCTCACCCTCCTCCCAGCCAATCCTGTCAGCCTAGTAGTAGGCCTGAGTATATTCTCCAGTTATATTCATTTGAATTTCTCCTAAAGTCATTTATCTTGCATGGTAGGCCTGATTGAACAGGAACTTTAGGGTGAGGGACAACAACTTTATCCTGCCAATCTCATTGCTACGGGAATGATTCTTTGAAAGCCATGGAAGATCATCTGCTCACTGTCTTTTATTATAAATAATTATCAAGGAACCCAAAATAAACTTGTCAGAGCCTTCATCACATGGACAAACAAATGACAACACGAGTCAGGCAATGACTGCAATCAGTACACTCACTCACCTTCTCATTTAGACCTGGACAAAATCTGGGCAAGTTAATCCAGTGGCTTTATAATCACACCTCCCAAGGCAAAGACACTACCCAAAGTAAAATAAATTGCTTTTCTGTTCTCTCCTAGAAACATTATGTCATCCCTGTCCATCAGTATTGTGGAAAAGTTAAAATGCCATCCCCCATTTTGCATTACCAGAGAGGGTGATATAGTAAAGATGATGTTGATAACTAATAATACCTTGAATGTATTACTCATTCTGTCAGTGAATAAAGAAAAAACAAATTCCAAATAAAGTGGAGGACTTGTTATTTACCTAATTTTCCACCAAACTCAAATGAAAATAAAATGCCTTTGTGTCTTCTTAGATTCTTTTATTAGTTTTAAATTATTCCAACCAACATTGATTCCCCATTCTCACTTATTATTTACTAGTGGCCCGGTGCACGGATTTGTGTACATTGAAAGGCAATTAATTAGAAGAAATATTTTAATATCGCTATTCGCCCTTTCTCTATAATAGAAGTATCAACCAAATTCGTGATCAATAATGACAGATCAAAACACACGTGTATGATTGGCGCCAGCATAGCTTTATATGTATCGTGCATGTGTGAGTCAACTTAGCCATATATATATGGCTAAGTTGCTTAATTAGACCTGCTTTCTGATTTAGCTAAACTTTCTCCAGCCCAGTGAAGCTCCCCATCTTCTCTTTCAGGTAATTGTCAGCAACACAGCAGTAAATATCAACACGAAGCAGATTATTATTATAGATCACGCAGGGAGAATAAATGGTAAAATATGTAACTGTAGCGGTGTTTGACTATATTCTGCACAGTGAGAAAACCTGAAATCATTTTCATGGTCCACATGTCTTCTTTTCAGTTGGGTCAAGTTTCTAAACTTTCTAAATCTCTGTTTTCCAGCTAATGAAAAGAAAATAGAATTCCATTGAGTTTTCCTATCTATCTACTCCAGGACTTCTGTGAGAATCAAATGAGATGAGGCACGGGAAAATGTTTCACAGACATTTGGTTAAAGTGTAAAATGTTTGCACCTGGCTATAAAGCAAGTCATATTTCTGGGCTGAAGAAACTCCAAGGAGGCTAGTCACTAGGGAGAGGAAGCCGGGTGTTGGTACGTGATGTTATTACCCAGGCGCCCACAGCAACCGTTTCTGGACTGGACTGTGAGCCGCATTTTGCACCATGGGGTCTCAGCAGCATTGGCTGTGATTTGCTGGGGTGTTGCTCTGGGGTGGTGGCAGGGCCTGTGTCCCACTTGGGGAAAGCCGAGTGTTGGTTTGTTGGCACCAGGTTTGTGGTGCCAGCCAGAGCACATCACGGCAGCTCCTGCATTGACTGTCTGCACCCTGGTGGTCAGTGTGCATCATAGTGGATGATCATAGGGACACTTAGCATATTAGCCTTTTATATAAATAGGCTAGGGGCCCAGTGCACAAATTCATGCAACTTGAAAGGAAATGTGGGCCATGGAGCTGCGGTGGGCACAAGGGCGGGTCTTGGCCCATCCTTCACGCCCCCGCCCAGCCCCTCCCACCATAGCCCCTGGTCCCCTGTCTGCTGGCAGCCCCGCTCTCGCCACCACCCGCTCCTATGTGCTGACTGCGCTGGCCCCGCTCGCACCTGCTGATGGCATGGAGCAATTGGGGCCGGAACCAGCAGCAGGTGTGAGTGGGGCCAGCACCATCAGCAGGTGCATGTGGTGGCTGCTGCCCCTGATCACCCCTCAGGAGCTTGGGGAAGTGGAGAAGCCCTCAGGGGTGATCAGTGCCGGCAGCTGCCACTTGTACCCACTGATGGCGCCGAGCGATCAAGACCAGTGCTGGGCGCTGGCAGCGGGTGCAAGTGGTGGCTCTGGCACCGGCTGCAGGTGCGAGCGGGGCTGTTGCTCGAAGTGGGTGCAAGAGGTGGCTCCCAGCCCCGATTGCCCCTCAGGAGCAGGGGGAGGTGGAGAATCAGGGCTGGCGCTGGGTGCCGGCAGTGGGTGCGAGTGGGCCGGCGTCAGCACCAGGTGTGAGCACCTGGCAGGACTGCAGCATGTGGGAGCAAAGAATTTTCAGTAACCACCAGAGGCTCACCCTGATGACAGCAACCAGCGCCCACCTTGGTCTGGCGCCCCTGCTCACCTCCTCTACCATCCCACTGCAACCGATGCCCACCATGTTCCGTGCCCTGCCAGCTGCTGCCGACACTCGCCATGTTCTGCGCATGCCCCCTGGTGGTCAGCGCACGTCATAGCAACCGGTTGTTTGGTTATTTCGTCGTTCAGTCTATTTGCATATTAGGGTTATATATATAGACTAGAGGCCTGGTGCATGAAATTCATGCACTCAGGAGGTCCCTCAGCCTGGCCTGTGTCCTCTCTCATTCTGGGAGCCCTTGAGGGATGTCTGACTGATGGCTTAGGCCTGGTGGGGAGTGGGCCTAAGACATCAGTCAAACATCCCCCAAGGCCCAAGCCGTCAGTTGGACATCCTTAGCACTGCCGTGGAGGCGGGAAAGGCTCCCGCCACAGCCGCTGAGCTTGGAGCCATGAGCCCGGCTTCTGGCTGAGGGGTGCTCCCCCTGTGGGAGTGCACTGACCACCAGGGGGCAGCTCCTGTGTTGAGCTGGTCGTATGTGTCATAGCGACCGGTCGTTCCATCTTTTGGTCAATTTGCATATTAGCCTTTTATTATATAGGATGGTAGGGACTCTGCACCCTATTAACCATAGGATCTGGGAACTACTGGTACTCGGGACCAGTAGTTTCAAAATTCTGATATAAGAATGGATGTTTGTGTGTTTTCACTAGTTCATGGCAGAATGAATAAATAAATCTGTACAATGTATGGATTGCAACAGTTGTCACTTCCTAATCTTCATCACATCTTCCTTGGGACATGTGTGCTTTCTCACCACAGTATTTATGCCATCAGGAGAGCATAATGCCAAACAGGCATTGAATATCTATCTTTTGAGTAAATGAACAAATGCAGTGTCCTATTTTGGGAAGAGCTATTCTTTTTTCTGTGATTATGTCCCTTTTTGCTGTTAAGAAAATTTTAAGGAAATAACAGTGATAGGTAGAAGTTGTTTTTAATGCTCTTACCTGATAAAACTGAAGGCTAAGGGTTCTATCTTGGTCATCTAAATTTAATTTTTGAAATTTCACTGATGTGAGAATATAACAACCTGGAAATCATTGACATGATCTAATTTCCTTATGTTAAAATTGGAGAATTGCTGCCCAGTGAGAGGAAATAACTTGCCTAAATTCTCAGTAACTAGATTATTATCTGTTCTCCCATATTTCCTTTTGCTTTATGGAATGATAATTATGGGTTGATTCTCTCTTCCTTCTTTCCTTTCCCTTCCTTTCTTCTTTCCTTCCCTCCTTCTTTTCATTCTCCCTTTAGTTTTAATGGGTCATTTTGGTCTCTGAAACAATATTTTAAGTTCCTTGAGAATGTGGACCATGCTATATTCTTTTTGTAGTGTTAACTGCACTCCTTGTTTGGTGCACTATGCATTGTACTGAACTTCTGCCTTGAAGGCTAAGCCAAGTGGTTATGGTTATAAGCAAGGAACCCCCCCTCCACCCTTCTGTTTGGATATAAACCCTTATCTGATATATGGTTTGCAACATTTTTTCCCATTTTTAGATTGTCTTTTCATTGTGTTAGGTGTTTCTTTTGCTGTGCAGAACCCATTGAGTTTGAAGTAGTCCCATTTGTTAAGTTTAGCTTTTGTTGTTTGTGCTCTTTGCATTATGTCTAAATAAATGATTGCCAAGACCAATATTGAGGAGCTTCTTCTCCATGTTTTCTTGTAGGAGTTTTATGGTATCAGGTCTTCTGTGTAAGTCTTTGATGCCTTTCAAGTTAATTTTTGTGAGTGATGTGAGATAGGGATCAGTGTCATTATTCTGTTTGTGTTCTTCCAGTTTTCCCAGAACCATTTGTTAAATACACTATCCTTTTCCTATTGGGTGTTCTTGGATCCCTTGTTGAAAGGACTGTATTTCTATCACTTCAACCAAAGATAAATTATGTAGCTATAAACACCTAAATAAAATGAACTTTGTTAGTGATGCAATGAATATTAAATAGGTCTAGTAATAAATACCATAATTTACTTTTACTAGTATCTAGGCATTTGCTCTAGATGCCTGATAAATAATAGACCGCTCTTTAACTCTATTCTGCTGTAATTTTGCACCTTTCTACTTTAGCTACTATTAGTTATCCATAAAAATATAATTAGTAATTTGTTTGAAATCTCCTTTTATACTAATTGGCCAGAATGCACACTCATACTAAAATTGAACTGATCTATTAAGGACTGTTTTTCCATGTCTGGATCTAATTAAAATTATATTTTATTTTGGCTTCTAACTTTAACTATAATTTCTTATATGAGTCTGTTGTTGGTTCTTATTTAGAAAAACTTCTTATATCTTAAACAGTAGTATAGTAAAGAAAGCTTCCTCTTTTTCCTTTGATTCTTTATATTATCTTAGATAATACCCTTGTACACATTAATTGTGCAAACTAAAAATCACACAATGAAAATAAAAATAAAATTAAGACCCAATCTAGTACAGAACCAAATCCCTACACCCTCTGCCTCATTCTAAATTTGTCCATGATAATAAAAAATTAAAACAAAATAAATAAAGCCTAATTAAACTTGGGGAACATTTTTCTGCAGGTTTCTTAAAATACATTTTTATTGATTTCAGAGAGGAAGGGAGGAGACAGAGATAGAAACATCAATGATGAGAATGAATCATTGTTTGGCTACCTCCTGAATGCCCCACACTGGGGATCAAGCCCACAACCCCGGCATGTGTCCTGACCGGGAATGGAACCATGACCTCTTGGTTTATAGGTCAACACTCAACCACTAAGCCACACCAACCAGGTTGCAGGGTGTGTTTTTTTTAAATTATTAATTTATCGGAGACATTTAAATACAGCCCTAAATGTTGCCATATGATAGATCATGATGGATGAACCAAGCTGGCAACTTGGTTTTCACTGCAAATGCCCATACCCCAAAAGGGTGAGGGCGTGGGTCATCAGAGGATGGCAGCTCTGGGAAGGCACATGCAGTATCAGTGTTCCAATCAAACACTTTGTTGTTCGCCTTTGAATGCCACTTGTTTTTCTCCTACTGCAGAATGTCGGCTGAGGCGAGCCTGTTCCTAATAATAGAGAAGGAAGCAATCTTTCGATATTGTCCTGCTGCCTTTCCAGGTGCCCTCAGTGTTATCATAACCTCAGGATGAAGTCAGCCAGTCAGAGTACTCTATCCCAGGTATGCTCACAGGAGCTTAGTAATTTCCAGGAGAAGGACAAAGCTCCTTGTGTATCCTCCATAGCAATGGATCAGAAGGGTTAGGTCTAGCCCACTCATGGATTTCATCCACTTGTTTTCTGAGGACCAATCTGACTTTTTGACAGATTGTGATACCTGCGTGCGTGCGTGCGTGCCTGTGTGTGTGTGTGTGTGTGTGTGTGTGTGTGTGTGTGTTTAAATGGGGATAGACATGAAGTAGATTTATCAGAAGGATGTCATCTTCAATGCCAGGGCAAAAATTGCTGGTGAGTTTGAGCCTGGTGACATTTATAAAAGGTGCTATTTCAAGCTTTAAGTTTTACCCATTATTACATTTACACAGTACATTTTCATTGGCAAAGTGCTTTTACATTGCAATCCCTAGTTTAATCCTAGCAAGATTCTGCTGATATTTCTAAGCCAGGCATAATTACCCTTGTTCTTTCCCCAGATGGTACAACTAAGGTTATACTACTTGCCTGAGGTCACGTAATTGCTAAGTGGGATCGCTAGGTCTCCAACACAGGACTCTGATCTGTAAACACAATGTTCTCTCCCTGTGCTCAGATTTGGTGACCCATAACTATAGTATAACTAATTTATTTGTCTTATGTTAACTTTAAATTCTGAATTCATCAAATAGCTGTGAAATATGGTTTATACTTTAATGGTGAAGGCATTTTTCTCCCTCTGGTGTAAAAACAAAAGTTTCTCATAAATTTGCAATAATAATACTTCTGACATTCAAAGTATCATCAGACAGATTGTCTCATTTGAATTGCAGAACAACTCTTTGAGATGAGCAGCAAGATAGAGTTCTTGTGATAGCTTAGTGTCCATAGCAGTTCATTTCTTACATATAGGAAAATTCTCTCCTCATATCCAGCCCTGGCATCCAGTACTCTAAACTTGGTGGAGAGTTACACATCCCCACTTATTTGGGAATGAGCCAGTTAAACTCATTTGACAGACAGAAAAACTGAGTCCCACAAACTTCTATTTCTTACCTAGAGCCTGCCTGTAACTCATGACTGATACAGATGTTGGAACTTTGTCATTATGAAGACTCATCTTGGAGTCTCTCACACTGGAGCTGATGTCTGGAGCAAAGACATTTACTGTAAGCCTTTGGGGTACTTTTATACATCAAGAAAGGAGGCACTCTCTTTACTATATTGATTTGAGGGCCCATCACATTTCCCTAAATAGCTTCTCCAGTGGTTGACTTACAGCTGAATTCCACCATTGGATAAACATTTCATTTATGTCTTTTACTATCCCTAGGTGATCCCTAGTTTTCACTCTCTTTGGGAATAGGATTGAAGAGAGAGAACATGAGGATATATTGTGGCAGGAGGACTCAATAATAGTCATAATATTAGCTACTTGCTGTGTTTGAGGCACTATTACACAATTGTAGGGACATCTTATCATCTGTTCTTCAAACCAGTTCCATGATGCATAATGTAATCAGAAGGATAATATCAACTTATTAGAAGAAATACATTTTCCAAGGCCATGATGTATGTTGTTTGATATGCCCAAGATTATACCTTTCCCATTACACTCTCTTCCTAAGGCAAGATATTTTCAAAGAATCAGACAAAACAGACTTGATCTCTTAATGCAAAAGTAACCATAGAGCTTCATGTTATTCCAATGGAAAGGATGCATCAGTCTGACTTCTCTGTCCCAAAGCAGTACCCTTGGACCTCAACTTTTACTCATGTATACCTTTTTCAGTGATGCTATGTTGGTTTCAGACCTGAAGAACTTGGCAGCCTATTCAGTAATTTTTTAGCAAGAAAGACAAACAAGGACTGTTTTTTTCTACCTGGTCAAATTCACTGAAGCACTGAAGACTGTTACTGAGCCTCAGAGCAATTCATCCTGGAAATAATCCAGTTTCTGCCACTTGCCTCAGAGCAGGCCTCGGTCAGTGGGAAGTCGGAAAGAGTCAGTGCCTCCCAAGGATTGCTGGTTGTCCTTTTATCCTTCTCAGGCCTAAGCCTCCGATGCTTCTATGGAGTCGCAGAATGTAACTCACTGTATTCTGTTGTGCATTTTGGCCTCTTTTCTCTGTGTGCCCCATTTTCTACAAAGAAGGGTGAGGATTTCCAGGAAAGAAATATTAGGCATTGTTCAACAGGTTGGGGAGGAATTTGGTGTTGGATTTGGAGGAAGCATTTCCCACAGCTTTAAAAGTTTATTACAAAGAAAGCGGAGTGATGGTAGAAAAAGCCGTAAGCTGGGAGTCAGGGCACCAGGGTTCTGGGCTGAGCTCAGATGCACGTTGAGTGATCACACTCCACCCAGAAATTCAGTGTACAGTGGTTCGAACTACCAATGTTCAATCCAGCCCTGCAAAGAATGCCATTGGTGGAGTGTGTACGAGAGTCCCTGCTCGGGCTCCTGGTCCTCTAAAATAAGTGAACAAGTGTGAGACATACAGTGTTCACCATTGAACTTCCTACAGGGACTAATTTTCATAGAATGGGGATTGGAGAGTGACTGCTAATGGATACAAAGTATCTTTACGGGATGATGAAAATGTTCTAATGAATGTTGTGGTGATGATTGTACAACCCTGTGAATATACTAAATGTCATTGAAGTATATAATTTTATGAATTGTAGGGTATGTGAATTATATCTCAGTAAAGTTGGTATTTTTTGAAAAAGGCCTCAGATATCATAACCTCACTTTTTTCAGTGTCTCAGCCTAACCTTTTGTTGGTTTTTACCTTGAGAAATTGTGCCCTTCGGGACAAGACAAGCTTCACCTAAAAGACAAAAGGCAATATATCCTTTCCACAGAATATTTAGGCAAAAATACATACATATGGACTTATTATTTGTCCAGTTGATAGTCTGGACAGTTACTATTTCCTCTTTGACATGACATGAGTCATACTTTCCTGGGGGCAAATTTGATAATATTTTAGGGGAACTAAGAAGGATCATTCATCCCAAATACCTACCTCTACCCCCCAAATCAGTTATTTAATCTTTGGAGATAAGATTTGTAGTTTCTGACTGTCTTTGTAATCCAAATCTTATGTTGAATCAATACTTTAAATTTTCAACTTAGAGTGAATTGTTTAATCCTTTGTTTGAAATATGACAATTGATGTGATGATTACAATAGTGATAAGTTTTTGAAGAAGGGGTTGAAAAGTGAAGTAGAGATGAAGCAGAAGGGAACAGAGAGAAGGTAGGAAGTCATCAAAGACAGTGTTTACTAAATTTAGAGTCTATGAGTTAAAGCTGCAGCAAATGCTGAAAGGAGGAGAGGTGAATAATCGAAGGTCGGGATGGCCCAGTTCCATTCACAAACTAGATCCAAGTTGAAATTGAGAAAAGAATACTACTCAGAAGAAAAGGGACTGTTAACAGAGTTTTTAAAAAATAATTCACTCTACGGGTGTGTGCACTTAGGGAAAAAATGTTTTTGATTAGGAGAGAAAAAGAAGGAAAAAAAGGAAATGGCTTAAAAAAGAAGATGGCAACAGATGCAAGACAATACCCATTAGAATAAAGACCAAAAATGTTCCTTTCATCTAGGATTCCATTAACTTCAAGCTATATTGTTCTCCCCCATCAGCAACTTGGATGACTCAGCACAAAATGAGATGCAGAGAGTAGTTCAGTTCTATGGGAGACCTATTGCTTTTATGCCAAGCTATCCTGCCCCTCCAAAACAAAAGATTCTTTTGGAAAAAAGGTCTTTTTTTCAAACATCACTCCTAAGATTCCTGTAGAGCAAGCATGTCAAACTTGTGGCCTTGGGGCATGCGGCCCACCGGCCTCGAGTTTGACATGCTTGCTGTAGGCATGCTTTCACATGATCCTCTCAGATAGCCAGAACTGTTGTCTAGGAGTGAACATGTGACTGAGCCCATGGAACAGACTGTCGGATCTCAGAGGGAAGGCGGGGTGGGTGGGAAGAGATTAACAAAGAATTTATATGCATATACACGTAACCCATGGACACAGACAATAGTGTGATGAAGGCCCGGGGTGGGGAGCGGGTGGGTGTGGGCTAGAAGGAATCAATGGGGGGAAAAATGGAGACATCTATAATACTTTCAACAATAAAGATAAATTTTTTTTAAAAGTTTCCCCCTTGGGATTTCAGACACCCAGTAATTGTTTTCTTAATAAATGATTCAACAAAGTTTAATAAGGCCACAATATTATTTTAACATGTAACTACCCAAAGGCAGTTTGTATTTCTAATAAAGGTTGATGTTATTTGTTCCATGGAGAGTTACTGCATACTCCATGAAATTGAAAAGCAAAAACAAAACACATAAAACTCTAAGGCTATTTGAGAAATTGATATTATAGCCAGGTATCTCCTGCTTTCTGAAGGTTCACATTACACCACTTGGCTTTTACAAAAGATCTACATTAATAGGGTGACAACTGTTTCTGTAAAGGTGTAAAACCTCTCTGGATTTTTTCCGGTTAGGGAAAACAGGCCCTAATATAGGTCTTTCATAAATGCCAAGTGGCCTAAATGCAAACTTTCAGAAAGTGAGGGGCACCTTTCGCTTTATGCCATTTTAGCTTAGGACAGGTTTCATAGAAAGGTTCAGGTTTCATAGAAAGGTTCTAGTTTCCGATAGCAGGGGAAACCTGTACTTGAATTGATTTATAATAGCCCAGATCACACACAATAAAACAGTAATTGAATTGAACACATCATAAACATTCATCTTGACTTTGCCTCCTGGCTGAGCAGATAATGCTGCCTTAAATTTTTAAATTTCATGATAAAATCCTTAAGCTGGTGTAATATAATAATAAGGCATTAGCATGAGGGATAAGATCACCTCTCTCTTCCTTTTCCACTTTATGAAGGGGGAGAATGTAGTGCTACTACTAATATTTCAGGGTCAAAATCACAGCTATTGCTAGGCAAATATTTTTGCCATAGAAGGAGCTATAGGAAGTGGAGAAAAGCCTGCGGGCTTTGCTCTAGCTCCATTAACTCTGCCCATTTTGAGCTGTGTGAACAAAACAAAAACCTGTTCCCCTCTAAGTCTTGATTTCCCCATTTATGGAATTATGGTATAAGATTAGGTAATCTTTAACTGTTGAATCTAAATATGGCATGTGTCTAGGACACATCAACATTAAGCCAGACAGATCCTAAATATCATTACTGCTCTTTATAAAAACGATAAAAACAACTCACAATTTGGGATCAAAGGAACTAGTATGTAAATGTCAGATCTACCGCTTATTAGTAGTGTAATCTCTGTACTAAGTCACTCAGATGATCTAAAACTCCGTTTGTCTGAAATTGAAAGTGGGTAGGTTAGTATAGTAATATCTAAAAGAGTTCTTATAGAGTACAAAGTATTGCATGTGAAGAGACTTAAACGTTATTGTTTCATGGTGATAAAGTGGTAAAAATAGGAGCAGTAAGTATTAGAGTTCAAGTGATTGTGATGCCAAGCAATGCTTATTGCACACTAAATATATGTTATACACTAATCAATTTCCCCATTTTATAGTTACAGGAAAAGGCTCAAAAAGTCCAGGTTACTAGAGCAGTGACACAGTTAATAAATGGTGGCACTCAGATGCAAACCTGGGGCGATCTGACTCTGGAGTGTGAGCTTTTACCCACTGTGTTATACTGATTTGTCCTTCTAGTATAAAATAGATTCAGATTTATAGGTGGAGGTTTCTACTTCCAGCAATGTTCTTGTTTGAAACAATGACTTCCCCTGAGAATACCAGAAAAGTATACCCAAAAAAAATCAGTTTAAATATATTGAAGAGGTACTAAGGCAGTGAGCATTCGAGGGATAAATCCCAGGGAGAAGAGGAACTCAGCTAAAACTGACATTCAGCACCATTGTTTTCAAGGCATTAACCAATTAAAAACTGCCCATCAAAGACTAAAAAGCTGAGTAGAACTTTTGGGAGTTTTGTGGAGCTGGGGCGCGGGGGGCGGTGGTGGGGGGAGAGACAAATTGTAGTTCAAAGCCCGTCAAGCAGAAGTTCCCTAGAAAATACTCCAGGTTTTTAATTGTGAGCTTATTCTAATAGTAAGGGTGAACCAGAAATAAATTAACCCCTATAAAAGATGGAAGTCTGCCTTTAAAGAAACTAAACTCATAATCGTGTTAAAATGATCTGTTCCTACTCAAACTGCCTGCTAGGAGCAGAAGCAAATTTCTGGAGACAGACTACATTATCCACAGCCTCAGAGGCCTCTGGAATTTGAAAAAATTTTTTAAAAATCACTGGGTGTCAAAAAGACAAAAATTGACCAATGACTTCAAGAGCATAATGAGACCACAGACATTCACATATTAATAATTATGATTTTAAAATAATTAACTAATATGCCCCAAGATTTTAAATGACAAGACGGAGAATTTCCATGGAAAACTCATATCTGCAAAAAGGATAAATATATACAAAAGAGAAGAAAAACTATATTTCAGTTTAACACAATAGGTAAATTTAGCAGTATATTCGGTAGAGTAGAGAAGTGGAAGGAGGGTCAAAAGAAAATATCTAGCCTGAAACACAGATAAGAGGATGAAAATGCAGAGCAGAAGGAACATGGAAACACAGTGAAAATACTTAATATAAGTATAAGTGGAGTTTCAGAAGGAGAGGACTGGGATGACTGTTCAAGGTTGGGATATAGGCCTGTCCATTTTAGGATACTGTGGGCTGTTTTAGTTCCTGACTTCCCTGTGGATTGGCCAAGGAGGTCATTGGGATTGCTTCACAGCTCAACTTCTCTCTGCTGAATCCTGTTTCTATTCCACCCCTTCCCTTTTACAGGTGTTAATTCCAAGGACACTTCCCAGAAAACCCAGTCTGTGGCAAATTTCTAATACATTGGGTAAGTAGGAAAAAAACACCTGGATTTGAAGACAAAAAATTATGGATTCTAGTGCTGTCTATGCCACTTACTAATGTGACCTTGGGCCCAACATCTCATATCTCTCAATGGTAGGCCTTTGTCTGTGTGTTTGTGTGTGTGTATGTGTATGTTTGTGTGTGTTTGTGTGTGTGTAAAGATAAAAATACACTCCTAATAGTGTCATATAAGCAATGAAAGAAATAATGGTGATGAAAGTGCTATAAAGATGGCAAGGTAATTTGTAAGCCCCATAGCATAATGATGATGATGATGATTGCATCTTCCTTGTGTATTTCTTTCACCTCTGAGCAAGACCCATGCAGATTACTGTTCCTGTCTGAATACATAAACACAAATGATAACACATCACTCTCTGAATATTCTGGGGGGAAAAAACATTTCAAAGGAGTTTTTAAATAGTCATGAGCTTGGGAAATACAGGAATATGTGTTTCTCTCCAAATAAGTAAAGCAAAATATCCTGGTAAAAAATGAATAGCTAGGATTTCATTGTAATTTTCCACATTTGTATTTACATAGCACAACTTCACACACTTTCATTTCATAACTGATATTTCTATGGGAAGAGAGAGGAATACAGAGAGCTACTGTATGAGATTTGGTTTGTACTGTGTGTTTCATCCATTTTCTTCTAATTAGACATTTTGATGTTTCATATTTTGAAGATGCCACAAGGAACAAAACTAGTCAGAATTTGAAGAATTACATCAAGATGCGTCTTGTAGCCCAATAAGGGAACCAGGGATTACAAAATCCAATTCTAGTACAGAAAACTAAACTTTTATATTTGGTTTCAGGGAGCCTCTGGTTATGTCCACAGATCATCAATAAAAATTATTATTAACCAGTCATCCAATCCTCAAATATCCCTTTATGTTTATTCATTCATTAATTTGCTTACCCACAATAGTTTAATATACGAGGTACAAAGCATGCAGTTCCTCAAAAGCAACACTCACTTGTTGTTGTTTTTATATTGCCAGAGTTTGGCACAGCGATTAGCACAGGGTCAGTGCTCCAACGTATTTGTTGAATTGGTGTGTGAATAAATGAAAGAAAGCACTGCTCTGGGTTCCCCAGCTGAAAGCCAAAATGAGTCAGAGAGAATATACTGGTAAGAAATGGATAGCTAGGTTTTCACTGTAATTTTCCTAATGTTATCAAATAAAAAGGGGGATTCTCTTCCCCACTGGGTGCTGCTGAGGGAGGACTTTTTACAGTTTTCTGAGAAAAGGAATTTTCTGAAACTCCCATGCAGAAGGAGTGATTTTTATTTGCATGGAGTTGAATCTCGTGTTTCTAAAGTCCTGTTTCTCTTAGTCCAGTCATACAAGAAGTATAGCTGGGGTTTCAGTAGAACTAAAATCAGAGCAAGTGTCCAAGGTTTCCTTTTCATGTTGGAGCAGGGTCCAGTACAGCATTAGGCTAGCTGCAATCCATTAGTCCATTATGTGTGGGCGTCCGGATGGCTGTGGGCCCCACGGGAGAATGCCAGGAAGCCAAGCATGAGCCAAGAGTGCCAACAGGAACCCAGAGCATAAGAGAGGGAGCGTTTCTGTTCAGGGAATTAAGTATCACAAATCTTCATAAGCTTATAGTGGCCATACCCATTCTGGCCAATCATCTCTGTCCCCGGGTGTGATTGACAGGCAAGTATCTTCCCTATGCCATCCCAACTTCACCGAGCTTGTAGCTGTCTTCCCTTTGTTCAGCCCCTCCCCCCAATGTTTTTCAGGGGACATGCCTATAAAGTTTAGCTTTCCCTTTGTTTTTTTCCTATTATTAATAACTAGCTAATCATAATGGTATTACTAATGCCTCCACTGAAGGTCTCCTCCTCTGGTCAGGTTTAAATATTGCTGGTTGGCAAGGTTTTCACTCTCCTTTTCCTAGGCAAGTTCATCAAACTCACTTTTGCCCCACCCTGCATATTCATAAAGATACATAGATCATAGTGGACAGCATCATAAATACACTTATGAAACCAGCACCCACACCAGAATGTAGAATATTACCAGCATCCCAGAAAACCCTTAAGCCCAGTCAGTATTCTCTATAGTTCACAATTTTAGTTTTCATGCAATATTAGTTTTATCTGTCTTGAACTTTATAAAAAAGGGAAACACACAGAATGTACTCCTTCATATCTGGCTTCCTTTGCTTAATATTATATTTGAGATTGATCTCTGTTGGGTATAGTAACCTTTATTTTCATTTCTGGATATGACCCTTGTAAGAATATACCACAGTTTTTAAATCTATTCTGTTGATGGACATTTGGCATTTGTGTTGTTTTTAGTTTTGGCTACTAGGATTAATGTTGCTGTGAATAATCTTTTGTATCCTTTGGTGCACACATTTAAGCATTTTGTTGAGTATGTATTTATGAGGATAATAGGGTATGCACTTTCACTTTAAAATATGAATTACGGGCCCGGCTGGTGTGGCTCAGCGGTTGATTGTCAACCCAGGAACCAAGAGGTCGCTGATTTGATTCCTGGTCAGGGAACATGCCAGGGTTGTGGGCTCCATCCCTAGTATGGGGTGTGCAGAAGGTAGCCGATCGATGATGTTCCTCTTTCATCTCTCTCTCTCTCTCTCAAAACCAATAAAAATATTTAAAAAAATAAATAAAATACAATATGTATTATCGCCCAGCTAGCTTGACTTAGTGGTTGAGCATCGACTATGAACTAGGAGGTCATGGTTCAATTCCTGGTGAGGGCACATGCCCTGGTTGCAGGCTCAGTCCCCAGTATGGGGCACGCAGGAGGCAGCCAATAAGTGATTCTGTCTCATCATTGAAGTTTCTGTCTCTCTCTCCCTCTTCCCTCCTCTCTGAAATCAATAAAGATATATTTTTAAAAATAAAATATGTATTACCAGAAATATATATTACCAAAGTGTTCCCCAAAAAGGTTGTTTTGGAAAAGCAGTGTATGGGGGTCCAGCTGTACCACATCCCTGACAACTAGTTTTGTTTTTTTCATGTTAGCCTTTTTGGCTGATGTGAAATAGTATCTCACTGTGGTTTTAATTTGAATTTCCTTAGTAAATAATGAAGTTGAGCTTTTTTCATATGTTTATTAGTAATTTGGATATCTCTTTGGAGAAATGTCTATTTGGCCATTTTTTTTTCTATTTTTAATTGATTTTTAGAAGTTTTAATGTATTATGAGTCCTTGTTAGATAAATGTATTACAAACATATTTACCCACTGTTTTTGCTTGAATTTTCACACTCTCTATGCTGTTTTGTTTTCTGATAAGAGAAGAACTTAAATTTGAAATATTCCTGTATAAGAAATCTTTCTTTTTTAAAATATAGGTTTTATTGTTGATAGTATTACAAATATCTCCCATCCCCCCCCCCCTTTAACTCCCTCCTCCCAGCCTCTACCCACCCGCCAGGTCTTTTCCCCTCATGGTCATAAAAATAATCTCCTATGATATCTTCTACAAGCTTATTGTCTTACTTTTTCTGTTTAGATTAACACTCTATCTAGAATTAATTTTTGTATGCAGTAGAAAATAGAACTTAAGATTTTTTTCAAGTGGATATCCAGTTTATCTAGCGTAATTTATCGAAAAGACCATGGCTTTCCTACTTTACTGTAGTTACCTTTGTCATCAGTCATGTGAGCATACATATAAGTGTCTGTTTTGGGACTCTTTTTATTTATTTTGGACTCCATTTTATTTATTTCATTGATCTCTTTATTTCTATACTTGTGCTAATATAGTTTTGTCATTATTACTGTTACTTTATAATATACTATGATACTTAGAGAATAAGTCTTCCAAATTTGTTCTCTTTAAGTAAAATCTTGGTTGTTCTTGTCCCTTTAAATATCTACAACATTGTGGAATCAGCCTATAAATTCTCTCCCTCTTTCCACCTTCCTCCCCTCCACTTCCCTCCTTCCTTCACACATGTACCAAAAAAACCTCTCCAGCAAAGTTGGTTAAAAATTTGAAAATCAATACACAAAACTTACCCACTACTAGAAAACCAGAAAGTTTAAATTTTTTAACTGTACATATCCTTTTAACACCACAAAACATTATTCTTAAATTTTTGTTTATTATATTAATACTAGAGGCCTGGTGCACAAAACTTTGTGCACTCGGGGGGTGAGGGGGGGTCCCTCAGCCCAGCCTGTGCCCTCCCGCAGTCTGGGACCCCTCAGGAGATAACGACCTGCTGGCTTAGGCCTGCTCCTGGGTGGCAGAGGGCACGCCCAATCCCTAGGTGCAGCCCCTGGTCAGGCTCAGAGCAGGGCTGATTGGGGAGTTGGGGCGCCGCCCCCTGTCATGCACAGAGCAGGGCGGATTGGGAGGTTGCGATGCCACCCTCAGTCACGCTCAGGGTGGGGCCGATTGGGGGGTTGGGGCACCGCCCCCTGTCACACTCAAGGCAGGGTCGATGGGGAGGTTGCGGTGCCACCCCCTGTCACGCACAGAGCAGGGCCAATCAGGGGGTTGGGGCGCTGCCCCCTGTCACCCACAGAGCAGGGCCAATCAGGGGGTTGGGGCGCTGCCCCCTGTCACCCACAGAGCAGGGCCAATCAGGGGGTTGGGGCGCTGCCCCCTGTCACTCACAGAGCAGGGCCCATCAGGGAGGTTGGGGCTCCGTACCCTGTCACACACAGAGCAGGGTCAATCAGGGGGTTGGGGAGCGCCCCCCTGTCATGCACAGAGCAGGGCCCATCAGGGGGGTTGGGGCTCCGTACCCTGTCACACACAGAGCAGGGTCAATCAGGGGGTTGGGGAGCGCCCCCCTGTCATGCACAGAGCAGGGCCCATCAGGGGGGTTGGGGCTCCGTACCCTGTCACACACAGAGCAGGGTCGATCAGGGGGTTGGGGAGCTCCCCCCTGGGCCTGGATCAGGCTGGTTGGCTGCCGCAGTGCAAGTCATAGCCACCAGTCATTCTGGTCGTTTTGCTGTTCCAGTCGCTATTTTATATATATTTAGACTAGAAGCCCAGTGCACTGGGGGGGGGTGGGGGGGGGCCCTCAGCCCAGCCTGTGCCCTCTTGCAGTCTGGGATCGCTCAGGGGATGTCCGACTGATGGCTTAGGTCCACTCTCCAGGAGATCAGGCCTAAACTGGCAGTCAGACATCCCTCTGGCAGCCTGGGAGCCCTCAGGAGATGTCTGACTAACAAGTGGGCCTAAGCCGTTAGTCAGACAACCTTAGCACTGCCGGGGAGGCGGGAGACTCCCGCCACTGTCGCTGTGTTGGCCAGCCATGGGCCAGCTTCTGGCTGAGTGGCACTCCCCTGTGGAAAAACACTGACCACCAGGGGCAGCTCCTGAATTGAGCATCTGCCCCCTGGTGGTCAGTGCATGTCATAGGGACTGGTCATTCCACCATTAGGGTCAATTTGCATATTACCCTTTTATTATATACTAGCAGCCCTGCGCACGAATCCGTGCACCAGTAGCTCTCCGCCTGCTGCCCCGCCCTTCTATAGCTCCCTCCGCACCCCCCATCATAGCTTGCTGCCCTGCCCCCTCCTGTAGCTCTCTGTCACTGGCTTGTAGCTCACTGCCCCACCCTCCTGCTGATTGTGATCTGGTCCTTATGCGGTTGGTCCTTAGGTAACGATCATTTGCATATTACATCTTTATTATATAGGATTGTTTGTTACGATTGTCATTGTTTATTGCATTTCCATGCTTACATCTGGTATCATATTCTTTCTCCCCGAGGAACCCTATGTACCTATATATCTGAATTCATATATATGTATATTCTTACCTGTCTTGGACATTTCACAGTAGTCCATTGACTGCTTCCTTCTTCTGTTGCTCTCTACCTTTGTTTCCATGACAACTCTCTCTGGTTTTCTTCATTCCACACTAGCTTCACCTTCTCTGTCCTTTGTAGGCTCACTTGCCTCTGCCTAACCCTTAAATGCTAATGTTTTACAGGGTTCTGTTCTGCCATCCTTCACTGACTTGCCTGTAGTGCTAATGCCCAAGTCAGGCAGAGGCTCAGACAAGTCCCTTGGAGGAGGCAGAGAAGAGACTCCTGGTGGAAGGAGGCAGGTCATGGAGCTTATACCTTCATCAAAAGGAGAAATGTGTTAAACAAAAGTGAATAATATTACCTTAACCTTTTGCTGGTGATGAGGTAAAGCCATCTACTTTCTTCTTTTAAGTGCTAATTCCTAAACTTCTAGAACTTCCTCAGACTTCTCACCTGAGCATGTTCAAATAAAAAAGACAGAAACATTTAAATATCTCACAAATATTCAACATGTCCCATAATAAACTTATGAGCCGGCCCTCTCCTATCCTACTCTGTAAATACTATCTTTGACCCATTTGCTCAAGCCTGAAAGCTAAAAGCCGAATATTTTTTTCTTGTCATACTCAGCTCAGATGTCACATCCTCCTAACTGTCTTCCCTAAGAATTTTAGCTACATTGTGTGTGTGTGCATGTGTATAAGTTATTGCATATACTATACCATATTATTACATCTTTTGACATGTCTTCCCCTTTGCCTGCTTGTAAGTTACTCAATGGCAGACACTGTCTTCGTCACCTCTGAATATCCAGTGTCTAGCATGGCTCACTATGTATAAATATTTTTTAATCAATCTGAATATTTCAAGGTTATATGGGATAACTTTATGAATGTAGAACTGGTGGATTGCTGTAGTGGTCACTGAAAGGAAAGGAACCTTGAGACAGGGAAGATCAAGAAAGGCTTCATCGAGGAAGTGCCAGTTAGGTAGGATTAGACCACTGGACAAGGCAAGGAGGGGATTCTAGACTGATAATTATTATTGACTAGAGGCTCAGTGCATGGATTCGTGCACCAGTGGGGCCCCTCACCCTGGCCTGTGCACTCTCACAATCCGGGCCCCCTCGGGGGATGTCGGACTGCCAGTTTTGGCCCAACATCCCCCGAGGGATATAGTAGTGCATGAAACAGCAGGTGGCCGGGGAGGAGCCCAAGTCTGGGCCAGGCACCAGGCCACTCCCACACATACTGGCCCCTGCTATGCCTGCCACTGCTGCTGCTGCTGCTTGGTAGCACTGCCACTGAGGCTGGAAAGGCTCATGCTGCTGCAGCTGCTCTTGCCAGCCGTGAGCCTGGCTTCTGGCACCCATGGATCAGCTGAGCAGTGTTCCCACTATGGGAGCATACTGACCACTGGGGGGCAGCTCCTGTGTTGAGCGTCTGCCCCCTGGTGGTCAGTGAGCATTATAGCTACCAGTTGAACGGCCGTTTGGTTGTTCAGTTGCTTAGGCTTTTATATATATAGACTAGAGGCCTGGTGCACAAAAATTTGTGCACTCGGGGGGCGGGGGGAGGGGGGTCCCCCAGCCCGGCCTGTGCCCTCTCGCAGTCTGGGACCCCTAGGAGGATGTCCACCTGCTGG
>NW_005362269.1:3460448-3467169 GCF_000412655.1 Myotis brandtii | reverse complement strand
GCGAGTGACTGAAGCTTCCAACCGCTCCTTGTTTTCTTCTCTCTTTTTTTTTTTTTTTTTGGCCAGCTTTAGCTCTGGGGCCTTGCTGCTGAAAACATAGATACAATGTTGTGGTCCGAGCCCGGCTGAATGGAAGCCCTTTTCTGGGGTTTTGTTTAGCTTCTTATTTGCAACATAGTATATAGTTGCTTAGAGTTGCAACTGAGAGGCTGGCAAGTGAGGCGGGGAACGTTGGAGTCCGCAGCAAGCAAGCCTCCCTGCTCGCTTCAGTGCCTGGCTGCCGGCCGCCATCTTGGCTGACAGTTAATTTGCATATACTCACTGATTAGCCAATGAAAAGGGTAGCGGTCGTACGCCAATTACCATGTTTCTCTTTTATTAGTGTAGATGTTCTTTGGGACAAGTTACATAACTTGTGTAAGTCTCAGTTTTCTCATATGTAAAAATGAAGATGATAATATATTTTTATTACTCTTCTAGAATTAAATGAGATGGTATGTGTAAAGCACTGGGGAAAATGCCTGGCATACCATAACCACTCCACAAATAGTTAATATTAATAAAAGCAGGACTCAAACAGTGGACATCATGAGAATACAGGGTAAAGGGAGAGGATAAGAGACCTGTGTGGTTTGAAAACAATACATGAAAGAGAGTATTGAGCATTTCAGCCAGAAAGTGAAAAGAGATTTAATTCACAGAGGAGGGCAGTGAATGCCCGCCTAAGTGGTCTTAAATCTGAAATATGTAATTATCTGAATAATAGGACTTAATTAATGGAAGTAGGGTAGAGGAGAGTTATAGCTGGTGTGCAGGTCTTTCCTACCTCAATTCTATGACCATGGCAGACAACACTAATTAATGCTACTTCCAGATGTGGCTTCCAACTTCTCAACAGATGGGTTCAGGTAGGCATTGTCAATTGATCAGGAACCTACTTACAATCTTTGAGTAGCAAACATACCTGTGGCTCCATTTAATTTTGCTTGTGCAGACATAGTCACAGTAAGGGGACAAACTAGACAATCATTAACCAAATGATGTGAGATTAATTGAAAGAATAATTATTAGTTAAAAAAACATATTTCTAGTCTCTAACCTGAAATTTCTAGGCTGTTCTTTTATCCCTTACATTATTATGATCCATCAGAGCTTTCAAAATCCATTTACCTGATCTTGTTTCATCCTCAGAACACTCCATGGGGATTTGAAACCAAACTCACAGAATCCACTTCACAAATAAGCACATTGAGGCTGTGTGATACCTTCAGAATTTTGATTGAATTAATGTTAGCATTAAGGTTGAGACCCTGGCCTTGGACCCCTAATTCAGAACTGAGGGAACAGGGGGCTGATTTTTCTGGGTAGGTTTTGCTGTTTACCTCAGTGCTCTAGTGTGGATTCAGTTTCCAGTTAACTAACAATCATAAGCTTTATCAGAAGCATATTTTCTTTTCTTTCATTACAATTCCCTTTTAGTTTATTTAGTTCAGCTACTGAGCTTCAGAAGTGATCTTTGAAAAGAATAGATGCTTAATTAATTGCAGGTTCCCTCCTATTTCTTGTCTAGGGAGCCTGTGAAATATTGAATTAATTGATCCCAGAAGCCCAGTAATAGGAAAATAATGACTTTTTGTCAACCTCAGCCACACACTGACAACATCAGTTTAGGAGTTGGCAATTTATGTCTTTGACTCTCTTGGATCTCATCGCCTTGCTTTCTGGACGTTCATCGGGAGGCAGGCACAGAATTATTCTATATGCTTGTTAATTAAGACATGTGCAGTGTGGCATCATTAGAAAGGCATAACAAATTGGAAAAAACCATAATCCAAGGGAATAAATAGAAATGGAAAGTTGTGCTTTCCTATAACTGCAATGCTCTCTATCACCCCTTTGTGCACTGCAAGTCCCCAAATTTGCACTCTTCATCATCAAGATCAAATTCCTTCTCCCTCTAGTAAACTTGCTCTCCTCCTGAACCCTCACTAACAATGGTAAGCTTTATCAGAAGCACATTTCCCTTTTTTATTATAATTCCCTTTAGTTTATTTAGTTCGGCTCTGATCTTTGAAAAAAAACACCCAGATGTTTAATTAATTTCAGGTTGTCTCCTATCTGTTGTCTAGGGAGCCAATACCCTAGAATGAGGTTGGGAAGATACGTTCTGAGCTCCTCACCTTGTCCCTTTCCATCAAATGTTTGGGGAAACTAATTGAGCCAAGGTCAACAGTTTCCTTTCATGCAGGACTCAGAGCCTTTATATATCCAGGAGGGTAAAATAGTACTCAGTGATTCTTGTCTTTTCTCTGCATTATCACATTTTACCTCACTTTCCATTTTGTATTAAAATTCATCTTTAATTTTTAACATGTGAAAAGCTTCTCACTAAAATTAATTCTCAGCTCTTGAAAGAGAAGTTACAATAGATTGATTTTGTAGATCCCATAATACCCAGTGTAGAACTGAGATTATGCTATTAATTCCATGTTTAACATGTGGCAATTGAGAGTCAGAGAATTAAGTGAGTTTCTTAGAGTTTCTTCTACTCAAGGGCTCATTGACTATACTATCTTGTCTCAGTCTCCTTGTCCATAAAATGGAAATATCAGTAGTATCTATGTCATTGTTTTTTAAAATGATTATTAATTAAATTAATTAATGGAAATTTTGGTAAAGTGATTAACATGGAATAAATAGTAAAGATTATGTATATTATTATTATTTTCAGATTAATACATGAAAGAAAATAGAGTAAATATAGTGTTGCTACCCAGCAAATAACTACTGCAATTTAAATCTTTAACCACGTGTCTTTAGGTCAGCAACTGTCTTTTTGCCCCTACTTTATCTGAAATAGGAATAACTTTTTCTCTTGATGACTTCCAAGTAGTCCAGGCAGCTATTAAAGGGCAGAGTAGCATGATTGTGGAAGACATTCTATTTACAAGATGTTGGGCTATAATAGGATTCAACCCTAGGTTCACTGTGTTCTAATCTGGAAAGTTCTATGCCTGCTTTTTATGACCCTCCTCCAGAAAGAAAATATTTTAATTTAGTACAGGGGATTTAGGGTGGAAGAATCTGATTGATTTTAGTATTTCTTAACTTCACTACTCTTGTAAACCTGGAAAAGTCAAATGGAAGCCTGAAAGAAGGAAATAGGAACACTATTATATTACAAGGTTATAAGTGTTGGAATATTTTAAATTTGGAGTTATGGGTGATTGAATGGACCTAGAATAAGATCTGGAATCAGAGAACCAAGATTCCAACCCTTGCTGGATCATTAGTTTGGTGTGTATGACAGCTTTGCATGAATTTGTGGATAGGATATTAGCAACTACCCCATAGACTTGTGATGAAGGTCAAATGAGGTAATATATGGGAATGCATCCAGTAAACATTCACTATTGTCATTAGAAGTGAAGGTCCAATGTTATAATCATTCAAACATCCAGAAAATGTGACATCCTCAGCATTATTCTAGTCTATTATTCAGATGGAACATAAAGTAATATGCACAATATACAAAAAAATCACGTAACAGCACAAAAAATAGAATCAATTATTCACACCACAATACGCTTCCAATTTTTAACTCTTCTGCATATGTACCTTGAAAATAGAAAATTTTCCTTAGTATACATTTATTTTTAGCTAGAGGCCTGGTGCACAAATTTGTGCATGGGTGGGATCCCTCCGCCAGGCCAGCAATTGGGGCCGGTGGCTGGGGAGGGACCAAGGAAGGGACTGTGGGAGGGAACAAGGGGGTGTCCAGCACTGTCTCGCCCAGTCCCGGTAGGCCAGACCCCAGCAGCAAGCTAACCTACTGGTTGGAGCATGTGCCCCATCATAACGACCAGTCGGTTGGACACTTAGCATATTAAAAGGCTTTTATTATATAGATTGTAACTCACGTCTCGAAATGCTCGGCATGCACGTTCCCTCCAGCCCCTGGTCTTGGAGACCTCATGTCCTTCCAAGGCTCTGCTCACCCTCTTTAGCTGCCACACTAAGTAATTTGCATTGTGTGCACGGAAACCCTTTGCAGGCTCCATGGGTGTGTCTTTACTTCACTGCAGTTCCGATTACCCCAACATAAGGAGAGACACCCTCATTATCAGGTAACACCATCATGGTAAGACCCCTGCTCAGCCTACTGCAGCGGTTTTAAACAGGCCATGTGTCGCCCTAGATGGTTTGGCTCAGTGGATAGAGCCATGGCCTGCGGACTGAAGGGTCCTGGGTTCGATTCTGGTCAAGGACACATTCCTGGGTTGCAGGTTCAATCCCCAGCAGGGGGCATGCAGGAGGCAGCAGATTGATTCTCTCTCATCATTGATGTTTCTATCTCTCTCCCTCTGCCTTTCTCTCTGAAATCAATAAAAATATATTAATACAAATAAATAGGCCATGAATCAAATGTCACTGCTCTCCATCCATCCAGTCCCCTCACACTCTCTTTTGTCTTCGTCCCCCACCCCCTCACACGCTCTGCTTGGGTCTGTAAAATGGGGTCAGGATTTCTGCTTCAACCAAGGGTGACGCTACCACACGGCCCTCCTTCCCCGCCCATCTCTGTCCCCAGTCCTGTGGGTCTCTCCCTCCCCTCCATCTAACTTGGTGGGCCCTGCTCTGCTCCCTCCTCCTACGACCTCCTGTCTGCAGCCTCCCCCTTTTTCCTCCGGGGGCAGAGCTCCCCAAAGGCTGTGTGGGCGGGGTGGGGCAGGGCAGGGTAGTGGAGGGTGAACCCAGGCAGTGTCTCAGAGGAGAGCTGGGGTAATGGGTCACGGGGAGGAGGAGGGAGGGATGTGGAGCCTGTCCCATGAGAGAGGCATCAGGCTCCTCGGCTGCCCCTACCCGGCAGCTTTTCTAGGCCCCTGTGCAGCTGTCGCCCTCTGCCCCTCGCTGCCTCCCGCTTCCTTTCAAGTTTTGGACTGGGTTTCCCCGACTTGGCCCTGGCCCCATCCCCCTCTCTGCTGCATCCCTGGGAGCCTGAGGCCTCTACTTAGCCTTAGGCAGGCACGCCTGGCCTGTCTCCCCATAATGATGCTAACCACTCTCCTGGAGTAGTTAGTGAAACTTAAATAAAAATAAGCAGCTCTGAAGATTGTAAGTTGCACAGCCTCCTGTGCAACCTGTCCCTCATGGCTCCTGCCCCTGCCCACCTCCACCTGGGGCTTGGGCCAAACCCTGGGAGCTTCCTGATGGCTCTCACCTCACACCTCACTTTCCAGTCCAGCCCACCAGTGCCTGCTGCAAGCTAACCTACTGGTCGGAGGGTCTGCCCCCTGGTGGTCAGTGCGCATCATAGCGACTGGTCAAGTGGTTGAACTCCCAGCCAAACTCCTGATTGAGGGGACAATTTGCATATTAGGCTTTTATTATATAGGATTACAGCAAAGAGAAGGGCATTGAAGAAACTTAAAGCTAGATTTGATTGTTGCTTATCAAGAGTCAAAGATGGTAATTAAAATAACAATATAGCCTATTCAAACTGTGGAAAACAGCATTTGACTTGCTAATGTTAATCAAATTTTCTTAACTTTGGGGCTGTTGAATGGAGGCTTTGTATAGAGTGGTTAATACAGTGATTAAAAGTGGAGACTTCAGTTTCAGACCAGGGCACAATGTGTAAGTCTGGCACTTGTAAGCTGCAAAAATTTGGACAAGTATGTAACCCTCTTAGCCTTAGTGTCCTCACAGTAAATAATAATATTAGTTTGTATAGGCTGTAATGAAGACTGAATGAAATGACACATCTATAGATAATGCCCAGCACTTATTACATTTAATCTGTTTAGTTTTATGCTTTTTTTTTATTGTTTGACCTAGGGTATTGTTGTACTTTAAGAGTTTCCCAGAAGAATTTCTGATGCTCTGATTAATTATGTTCTCTTTAGAGCCCAGGTCTCTGTACCATGCTCCCCATAGTTCTCCATCCTCTTCATCCTCCGAGGGCATCTGAGAACACAACAGAAGGGAATGGACCTAGAGACTGTAAGAACCCAAAGGGAGATGAGAGAAAAATTAACCTGTTAGAAAGAGAACTTGGAATAAATTTAGACTTCAAATTAGGGAGAAACATGCCCCTGAGCCCTTTGCAAATAAGCCCATTGCCAAAAGCAAACACTTGCACTAGAAGAAAGTATTGAGTTTAAATAGAGGCAGGATAATAAGAAGCCAGGAAAATTCCTTTTCAAGTGAAATAGGGAAACTAAAACAGAGGGCTGTTTCAAACTTGCCTCATCCAGCTCCCTGACTCACCTGCCCCCTTCTCCCTTGAACAACTACTCTCTTAAGCATGAAGCCCTCAGGACAATGAGGTTCTGATCAACATCAAATAATCTTAGGAACAAAGTCTCAGGTCTGTTAACCACAGAGACAGTTTTGATTAACTTAGAGATAATATCCAGGCCTCAGTTGTGTTTCAGCTCCAGGCCCAGAAAATCAATAAAACCAGACAAAGTGACACCATGACTGACATCAGGACCAGATACAATGACCAATGAATACCTACCCCAGCGTTGGCCAATCAGTAGAGACCAAGACCCTGAAAGGACACAACTAGAAAGTTGATGCATATTCTATTGAAATCCTCTCCTGGGACCTCCCCTAAAATTCCTGCCTTTAGAAAATGGATAAAAACTCTTAAGGCAAAGAACCCAGTGTTCTCTCTCTCTCTCTCTCTCTCTCTCTCTCTCTCTCTCTCTCTCTC
>NW_005362269.1:3449022-3459513 GCF_000412655.1 Myotis brandtii | reverse complement strand
TTTAATAGGACTGAGCATTGCCTTGAGGAATGTCAGAGCTGGAAGTGTCCTTAGGGATCATATCAGAGGCAATTTTCACTGTGGAAAACAAAGACATCTAGGTGATTTACTGCAGAAAACCAGATTCTCCTCTAGAAATGCTTACTAGCTTCTAGATTATAAAGTCTACTCACAGTTCTCCATCTGTGGGGAGCTTATCAGAACCTCATTGTCCTGAGGGCCTCATACTTTACTTGGGAAAAGTAAAGTAGGTTTTCATCTATTTATTATTATTGAGATGCTTTATCTCTACCAACTCCAAGTATAGTAGACTGGTGTTTGAAACTACATTGTTCTTTGTTTCTGTCATTACATGCCTCTAGCACCAATCAGTACAAACATAACAGGATTTGAGGGTGTGGGGGGACTTTCAAAAGAAGTAGTAGAATCTCCTGAACTCTCATTTCCTAAGACTTAGGCTGGGCATAACTGTTCTGTAGTTATCATGGCCAATGGTCTAAAAGAGAGGGGTCACGGCATAATACTTTATGTAGGTAAGATCACACAGGTAAGGAACATCTAGGTTACTATATTAGTAGTGGTCCTTCTGGAACCCCTATAAGTGAATGTCATTTTCTTTGATACTATCCCTAAGGTCCCTTAAGATATCTTTGTATTTTAAAATTATTTTTCTTTTTGCTCCTTTGTCTGGGTGAGTTTATTGCTTTGTCCTCCAGCTCACAGATCCATTCTTCTGTTTCATCCATTTTGCTATTGAACTTCTTTAGTGTATTTTTCAGTACAGTTATTATAATCTTCAGCTCTGTAACTTTTTTTACATTTTCTGTCTCTTTGTTGAAGATCTCACTGTGTCCACCATTCTTTTTTCTGTCTCTTTGTTGAAGATCTCACTGTGTCCACCCATTCTTCTCCTGTGTTCAGTGAGCATCTTTATGACCATTACTTTGAACTTTTTCTCAGGGAGATTGATTATCTCCATTTTATTAATTTATTTTTTTTCTGAGTTTTTATCTTATTCTTTGTTTTGGAACATTTTATTTTGTCCCCTCATTTTGTCAGACTCTCCGTGTTGTTTCTATGTATTAGGTAAATTAGCTACCTTTCCCAGTCTTAAAGGAACAGCCTGTGTAGGCAGTATCACATGGATCCCAGAAGCACAATCTTCTCTGGCCACCAAAGCTAGGTGCTCAGGCCATCCCCTATGTGAGCTTGTGAACCTGCCTGATATGGTGGACAGCAGGTCATTGCAGTGGTGGTCGGGGGTCTCTTGCTTTTCCAGCTGTGGGGCATGCAGTTGCTGCTGTGACAAGGCAGTAGGTGAAGCTCTCAGTAGAGCATGCTCACTGGCTCCATATTAAAAGGAGAGTTCCAAAATAGCATCTGAAGGTCCCTGTCCCCACTGGCATTAGCAAAGTAGGATGAGATCACAAAAATAGTGCCTGCTTACGCCTTCCTCCCTGGAGAGAGTCCTAACAGTTTTTTCCTTCTCTAGCCAATGTATAAGATTAGTAAGTGGATCCTCCTCACATAGGGTCTAGGCATCCTTTGAACTGGTACTTTTGATCTGGGTCCTGGGGTGAGTGAGTTTATATGTGAGTCCTTTAAGAGAAGGTTCTATATAGTTCTGTGGTTTTCCTAGACATACTCTTACTTGGTTCTCAAAGCCAGGTGTTCTAGGGATTCATCTCTCCTGTGCAGAATGTAGAGGTCAGGGTGCCTAGTGGGGAGCACAACCCCTTCCTCCTCAGAGAAAAGTTCTGTACCTTTGAAATATTTTATAAGTATAGATCTCCATGGTTGTGGCAGGCCCCACCTTTGGTGAGGCATGTCTCTGCCTCTCCTACCCATCTGGATTCTGCCCTTTTATTCCTTTGTGCAGAGGTTCTATTTATCCCATTTTCAAAGAAAATTATCCCATACATAGTTGTATATATGTTGTGTCCATGGGAGGAGGTGTGTCCAAGGTCTTCCTGATCCAGGACCGACCTACACTGCCATCCTGAATCCGCCTGACCTCATGCACTGCCAAGTTCTTCTTTCTAATGCTTAGCTTTTATGACACCTTTTTCCTCTACTGAATGGTGGTCAAGTATGACCAACAGGATACGGATCTAAGAATCAATGTGTGTTTTATCCCTCCAAATTTTATGTCATTTTGTATAAGTGGACCATATTCATGTTACTTTAATGTTGAGTATTTAGTTATTGTGTCCCCTTCATCTTCCTCAAGATCTCTCACTCTTGCTCTCTCTCACACACAGACACAGACACATACCCCCAAAGCAAAAGCAAAACAAAACAAGATAAAACAAAACAAAAGGTGTCCAAATGACAAAAAAAAATCAGTTTTTTATCATTTACAAATCTTTGTGTAAAGCAAAGATTGAATATTATCAAAAGTTTAGGTACTGATAAACTTCCCAAATACTCTCTCAGCATGTCGCACCAATCTCCTGTTTATCCAGTTTTCAGAGGAAATTATTCCAAATGTAGTTGCATCATTTTCTAATCCACATGAAATTTTCTTTTTATTTATGTTAGTAGAGGACCGGTGCATGAAATTCTGTGTGTGTGTGTGTGTGTGGGGGGGGGGTCCCTCAGCCTGGCCTGCACCCTCTCACAATCGGGGCCCACTGGCTCCTAACTGCTCACCTGCCTGCCTGATCACCCCTAACCCCTCTGCCTGCCTGCCTGCCTGATTGCCCCTAACCACCTCTGCCTTGCCCCACACCCGGGACCCAGGATTCCCTCTTCCAGCTGGTCGCAGGCACCCGGGACCTGGGCCAACTTCGCCCAGGCCAGCTACAGCTGCAGGGGACCATGGGCAGGCGGCTTCACCCAGGCCACAGCCACAGGTTCTTGTCCCTCTCCCCAGGGGGCCACGGGGCAGGTGGCTTGTCCCTCTCCTGGCCGCAGGCACAGGTGCAGCTGTTGGCGCCCAGGACTGTGGGGCGAGTGGCTTGTCCCTCTCCCAGTCTGTAGCCTGGCTGGTCTTCATTCTTCTCTCGTGAGCTCATTTGTGCCTGGCTGGTCCCTATTCCTCTCTCCCCAGTGTTGAGTGTCTGAGCCATTATGGTGTGATGGCATGGGGGCATGAAGGTGTGATGACCATTTGCATATTAGCTCTTTATTACATAGGGTTTTCAAACATAAGTGATGACTAAAAAAAAAAATACTGCAGATTAAGCATCATGTACAAGATCTAGATAGATTACTGGTTGGTATTTCTCAGCTAATATGCTTTTTAAAAAATCAAGTGGTATTTAAGTGAGAAAACCATCTTTTGAAATCTTAATGAAAACCAGTTCCAAGAATGTTAATTTGAAATGTGTCGTTCCTTTCCCTCCAGCAATATGAGGTGGACCATATTCATGTTGCTTTGTGTATGTGTAATCAGGATCTGCAAAGGGAATTTTTCCACATTCATCTTCAGAGACTGCTTCTTGAAAGGAAAGCACTGTGGTTTTAAGAAACATGATCAATATATTTCTCTTCATGGTATAGGCAATGTCAAAGCTGATCACAAGTGATTTGGGGGCTCATTTCTAATTTATCTGGGCCGGGGTAGAAACTCCTGGACTGGAATGGTGATAAAATCAAGGAAATTATGGATGTGTCTAAGGGTCCATCTCTCCCATCAACCTCCCATATGGCTCCAACATTGTGCTCATTTTGGAAATGTTCCTGGCACTAGGGTGCCTCGTGCATGGCCTCCTGCTTGTGAAACCACATGCTAACACTCTAAACTTCATTAATGAAAGAAGAATAATTGGGAAATCTCCATTAGATTTTAAATTGAGCACATGTTTGGAACATTTGTAATTTTTTTTTCTTGTTTTGGCTTCCATGGAGACCTTCACATTCAATATCAAGATGGGGGTATAATTGATATTTCCATGCTGGCAATATAACTACTTTTCATTTATAAAGCACCAATAATTACTTATAAAATGGCAGGAAATTCTGTTAAAAATTTCAAATAAATGTTCTTGATATTTTTAGTTATCCTTTGCCATAAGCCTTTCTCATTCTTGCCTGGATCAAGTGGCCACTCATCAGAATCAGTTAGCATAATGAATACTCTGGCAACTGTTTCCTATAAATGAATTCACCTTCATTTCTCCTTTCTTTTTCCACTTGTTGAAGATTGATCTTGTCCCTTCCCTAAGGCCATCTACATCTGAAGTATTTGGGGTTCTGGTTTTTTATTAATAGAGTTCTTTAATTCAACAACCCAATTATGAACTTAGTAACTCAATATGTTTGCCTGCTTTAATCAGCCGAGAGAGGAGGTTTGGTTGTGAGAGAAAAGGATGGAGCATAGAATTCCAGATATTAAGTTAGATATAAATGTGGTGCCAAATTCAAACTATGTCTCAATATTGGTTTTTCTGATCAGTGTATCTAGGTCTATCTTTTTTTGTACTGCCCTCTATAAAACCCCAAAATTGTTGGTTATATGGGAAGCTACTATTATTAGAGTGCTATCAAGAGTTATAAGTAGTCCAGCTGGTGTGGTTCAATGGTTGACATTGACCCATCAACCAGGAGGTCACAGTTCTATTATCAGTCAGGGCACAAGCCCTGGTTGAGGGCTCAAACCCCAGTAGGGGTGTGCAGGAGGCAGCCAATCAATGATTCTCTCTCATCATTGATGTTTCTATCTCATTCTCCCTCTCCCTCTCCCTTCCTCTCTGAAATCAATAAAAATATATTTAAAAAAGAAAATAAGAGTTATAAGTAATAAAAACCTGATCTTGCTAATTTGACATATTTACTTAAAGGATATTGACAACACACAAAACCAATGGGAAGGTTAGAAGACCAGTCATGGACATATGCAGGAACCAATTCATATTCTGCCTCCTTCCACCCCCACCCCCAAAGATGCAAAGTTCTGAGAGAGAGGAACCAAATGCCTGAATTTAGGGCATATGTCCACCACCAAGCTTTACCTGAGTGATAGGAGAATTGATCTGGCACAGAAGTCCTTAACCATGGCAGAATATATCAAGCACGGTTCCTCATCTGAATTATAGAACAGAGAAAATTAATCATGTGGCTGCAATGTTATGATTTACAAGAAATATGTATTTGGTCATTCAGATTGGGGCAATAAAGAATATATAAAATGTGGCTCATAGCTATTTGACATCAGGAATTTATGTCAAGGGGAATTTTTCTATATTTACTTTCAGAGACTGTTTTTTGAAAGAAAGAAAAAAATTCTTATTTTAAAAGCACAGATTAAGATAGCCTCTGCCTCTGTGCAGATAACCCAAAATTAAGTCAGGTATGATGTTTTTTGACACTAGGGGCCCAGTGCATGAATTCGTGCACCTCGAAAGGAACTGTGGGCCATGAGGCTACGGTGGGCACAGGGGCGGGTCTCGGCCCATCCTCTGTGCCCCCGCCCAGCCTCTCCTGCTGCAGCCCCCAGTTCCCTGTTTGCCAGCAGCCCCACTCCCACCACTGCCATTCCCACATGCTGATAGCAGTAGGTGCGAGTGGGGCCAGCACTGTCAGCGGGTGCAAGCAGTAGCTGCTGCCCTGATCACCCCTCAGGAGCAGGGGGAGGTAGAGAAGACTTCAGGGGCGATTGGGGCCAGCAGCCACCTCTGGCACCCGCTTACGGTGCTGAGTGTTTGGGACCGGTGCCAGGTGCCAGCAGCAGGTGTGAGTGGGGCTGGCGCCTGCAGTGGGTGTGAATGGCGGCTCTGGTGCAGGGGGCGGTGCAGAAGCCCTGAGCGGCAATCAGGGCCAGCAGCTGTCGCTCGCACCCGCTGACGGTGCTGAGTGAGTGGGGCCGGCGCCTGCAGCAGGTGTGAGCACTGGGTGGGACTGCGGTGCATGTGAGCAAAGAATTTTCAATAACCGCCAGAGGCTCACCCCAATGATAGTGACTGGTGCCCTGCCTTGGTCTGGCACCCCTACTCACCTGCTCCACCATTCTGTGGCCAGCGCCCGCCATGTTCCGCGCTCGCCCCCTGGTGGTCAGCTCACATCATAGTGACCGATTGTTCAGTTGTTCAGGTGTTCGATTGTTCCACCCTTCGGTCTATTTGCATATTAGGGTTTTATATATATAGATTAGAGGCCTGGTGCACAAATTCGTGCACGTTTGGGGTCCCTCAACCTGACTGGTGATCGGGGACAATCAGGTTCGTCTTGCCCAGTGCCAATAGGAGCCGATCAGGGTGAGTTGGCTGGCGGGAGGTTGCCCAGCCATGGGAGGTTGGCTGTGGAAGCGCACTGACCATCAGGAGGCAGCTCCTGCATTGAGCGTCTGCCCCCTGGGGGTCAAAGTGTGTCATAGCTACCGGCCAGTCATCTGGTCATCTGGTCGTTCGGTCATAATGGTCGCTTAGGCTTTTATATATATGTAGATGTTGTTTCCATCAAGTTATGGAAAATTTTGTCTTTGCAAGAACCTTTTTCAGCTATAAATTTAAGGACTGACCTAAACAGAAAAAGTACATGAAATTTAGAATCAAAGCTTCAAACTTGATTGCCATAAAATGTTATATCAATATTTTATAGAATTAATATTCTATTGCATTTTATGACAATAATAAATATATACAATAAAATATTATTTCAGTTATTATTTTATAATCTCTAATTTAATGTTTATTTATCATTTAAAACATTTAAATATATTTTATGAGGCAGGATATGTTAAAATAGTAGGATTTATATGTAATTTATGGATAAATAAGTATGCATATTCCAGACTATAAGCAAGCATATTTATTTGTAAATATAATTTTTACTGATATGGTATTCAATAAAAATGTCTGGAAACCACTTCTTTAAGAAGTAAAAATTTCTTGGGGAAGCTATTTAAGATTGACACTCTCTTGTGTGTATGGACCAATCTATCTAAAGCAAGTATGTTAAACTCAAAGGCTAACACGGGCCAAATAAACAAGGTTTAAATTTATATGGGATGCAAAAAAAAACAAAGCTTCAATTTTCATAGAAATATCAGTTTATTCGATAGTGACATGCTGAATACAAAGGGCTGAAATAAATGAGTAATCATTAACATAAAATAACATTTTAATAAAAATTAATATTTTTTCTTGAACATTAACTTATCAGACACTGAATATCTGCACAAAATAAGCGTAATAACGAAAATAAACCTATTTTTTTTGTTCTCCGAAAGCGAAATATTTCCTGTTGCGCACACAAAACAAGTCAGTCCAAGACTAATGATGTGGCAATCAGCAGCTAAAATATTCACTGCTAGTATTAGTGGAGAGAAATGGTGCGCCTGCACATAAGGCGTGTAAGGGAAATGAATGCAACACGATTATAGTAATCAGTCATTAGCGAACGTTGTAGTTATTAATAATTACATATAACAGGATATTGTAAAAATTAAGTTATGAAATTTTTATTAAAACGTTTCTTACATACCATTATATTGGCCTGGCCACAAAAATATTCGTTGTGGGCCACATGTGGCCCACAGGCCATGAGTTTGACATACTTGATCTAAAGTGTATCAGGCAACATGTCAGCCCTAGAATCCATCAGTTAACGCTAAACCATCTCCATATGTTGCCAATAAGTTAGTGTGCATTTGAATAAACACTAAATCCTAAAATATCAGGCAGATTTTTGGTGAAGAGGGGATTTCTTAAATCAGATCTATTAGCTGGCTTTCAACTCATGAAACCAGTGATCCTGTAAGAGTTATTACTATCTGTTAAAATATAGTAGGGCATCAATGGCAAAAGATGAGCAGTCCTTTTAAGTGCTAGTCATGATCAATGGTTGCTAAGGAACTGCTTAACTATAAGGATGCTGGCCATCACCTCTGGTTATCCAACTATCCAACTCCCAGCATAATAGGCAGCAAAAAGCTAAAAGAGACACATGGTGGGCTCGTTAATTCTAAGGGATGAAGTTACCTCCAAAGTGCACTTCTGCTATATTTCTGTTTCCCAAAGTACTAGAATATTAGAATAGGAAATCTTCTTTGTCATAATAACAAACAACCCTTACTATAGGCCAGACACTGTTCTAAATATCCGTATATTACCCCTTTAATTTATTATCCTCATTTTAAAAATGAGAAAACTAAGTCATAGAGAATGTAAATGATTTGCCCAAAGTTAAATAGCTAGTAAGTAGCAGACTAAGATTCAAAATGAGGTCATCTGATTCCAGAAGTTAGGCTTCTAAACTATGTGCTGTGGTCCTGAACCAGAGTAGATGTCAGAATCAAGGGAAGGAGTTCTTAAAAATTACAGAGGCTCACGTTGCATTGTAGACCTGGTGACTTAGACTGCACGGGGTGTATACAAACTTATACTCTTCCTGCACCTATGCCCACAAACCTTAAGATTTAATGACTCCAATATCTTTGTTTATGACTAGGAAATGCAATCCCATCCATACAGTAAAGGGTTAACTCAGTAAGCCTGGGCTCTTCAAACCCCACACACACAGCCTGGTCCTTGACTAGCTCCTGAAAGATAACTTCAAGGTCTTGGGATATCTTGCCTGATAGGAGTATCTTTGTATAAGTAGGGACTTGGGCCATGCCTGATAGTTTATGCTAACAATGTAATAATTTATGATAAGTACTGGTTTTTATTCTTTTGGGGCCATGGACCATGACATGTCAGTTTGACCTCTGGGGAGCGGTAGTGAATAGTGAATCACTAAGGCTAGTCATTCAGGTACCCCATACCTATTTGACTGATCTCCACTCTGGACACCAAGGTTTGGTGAGCCTCCCTGATTGGCCTTGCTGTGTACATGTTGTCACACATTGTTGCTGGAAAAAGTATGCGCTGCTGTTTGCCTCCACTGGGAGAAAATAGCTGGAAGCTTGCTCCTGGTTTCTCCTGGACTCTGTGCCATGCACCTTTTACCTTTACTAACTTGACTCTGCATTCTTCTGCTGTAATAATCTGTAATCATGTATGTGATAGCTTTTCTGAGTTCTGTGAGCCTTCTAGTGAATCAGCGTTGAAGGTGGTCTTGAGGATCCTGGGCACCCTACCCAACTCTCCACCTGCTCATGATTTAATCTCGATGAAGTCAGGGATCACTTTTGTTTGTTTGGTATTTTTGCTTACCTTTTAATCTGGAATGTGGTATTTACTCCATAATATTTGTTGACTAAATAAACTGTTTCCATGATTAGGAAAGATATTTTTACCTGGTGAGCCTTCAAGCTGCTCATTATCATCATGGTGCTATGTTTGCCCCATCCTTCCTTGCTGTGCCTTGGATTCCTCACCTCCTGATTTATGGATTTTAAGCCTTTGACAGCACCAACCCATAAAGGTTTGGGATAAGTGTAAAATGTCCTTTCTTTTATATAAAGTCTGTGACCTATAAATAATGGAATTTCCCCCTTAAACCATGTATCAAAGGAGAACTACGGAGTGCATGACAAAATACAGAGAAAAGAGAGTTCCCTTCCAGTTGAGATTATTATAAGAACACTAGTGGCCCAGTGCACGAATTTGTGCACATTGAAAGGAAATTAATTAGAGGAAATATTTTCATATTGCTATTCACCCTTTCTCTATAATAGAAGTATAAACCAAATTCACAATCGACAATTACAGATCAAAACACATGTGTGCAATTGGCACCAGCATGAGCTTTATATGTATTGTGCATGTGTGAGTCAACTTAGCCTTATATGTATATAGAATAAACTTGCTTAATTAGACCTGCTTTCTGATTTAGTTAAACATTTTCCAGTGAAGCACCCCAACTTCACTTTCAGGTAATTGTCAGCAACACAGCAGTAAATATCAACACAAAGCAGATCATTATTGTAGATTGTGCAGGGAGAGCAAAGGGTAAAATATTTAACTGCAGTAGTGTTTGACTATATTCTGCACAGTGAGAAAACCTGAAGTCATTTTCAAGGTCCACCATTTCTTCTTTCTAGTCAGGTCAAAGTTTCTAAGCTTTCTAAATCTCCGTTTTCTGGCTAATAAAAATAAAATAGGATTCCACCAAGTCTCCTATCTACCTACTCCAGGACTTCTGTGAGGATCAAATGAGATGAGGCACGGGGAAATGCTTCACAGACATTTCGTTAAAGTGTAAAATGTTTGCAAATGGCTATAAAGCAAGTCGCGTTCCTGGGCTGGAGGCTAGTTGGTAGGAAGAGGAAGCTGGACGTTGCTATGTGATGTCATTACCTGGTGCCCACAGTGACCATTTCCGGACTGGGCTGGGCTGTGGGCCGCATTTTATGCCATTGGGTCTCAGCAGGGTCGCTGCGATTTGGTGGGGTGTCACTCTGAGGTGGTGGTGGGGCCTGTGTCCCACTTGGGGGCAGCTGAGTGTTGCTTTGTGGGCATCACATCCGCAGTGTCATTTCTCTGTAAATGGCCAGTACTCATCACAGCAGCTCCTGCGTTGAGCATCTGCCCTCTGGTGTTCAGTGCACATAATAGCTATGGGTTAGATGGACACAGCATGTTAGCCATATATATATATATATAT
>NW_005362269.1:3428563-3449010 GCF_000412655.1 Myotis brandtii | reverse complement strand
GAGAGAGAGAGAGAGAGAGAGAGAGAGAAGAAAGGACTTCCACAGGGTCCCAAAAGGTATCTTGAAATTAGATATTTGAAGATGCAGAGAAAGAGGGGCCTTTCTGGCAGATAAAGAAAAATATGAATAGTCATCAAATTAGGAAATGCTGGTCATAAATTCAGAATGTGAGGCATGTACTTGGTTTGGATGAAATCTAAATAGTATTAAGTTAGTGATTTAAAAAGACTGGTATAGACAATAGTGTGAGGTTGGAGGGGGTCAATGGGGAGAATAGGGGGACACCTATAATACTTTCAACAATAAAGATACATTTTTTAAAAAGATGGGAATTAAGTCATGAAGGGCCTCAAATGCCAAGCTAAGAGATTTGAATTTTACCCTTAAATCACTGAGAGCAATTGAAAGCTTCAAAAGAAGGGGAAAAAAAGGTAAATCAGCACCTTAAGAAGTTTGCAAACTAGATGGATTACAATGAGAAAGAAACTACAGAAGGAGAAACCAGTTAGGAGGCAGTTGCAATAAAAGCTGAAAGGGAAACAGCCAACTCATCCTTAACACCAGTTTGTAACAGAACCATGAGTTCCTGAATTATCAAAAGTAGCAACATGTTCATTCTTTTGGAGCCTTGGAACTGGCTTCCTCTTCAAAGGAAGCATTTTGAACCCATTGTAAAATGATATGTTAACTGGAAACCACAGAATTGCCCTGGCAATTTTCCAAGGTCATTTGAGGTGATAAGAAGGACTTGGGTAAAAATCAGCATGAAATCCCTTCAATCTTGATGCATGACAAAATAAATGAGATTCCCTCTTGTATCTTCCAAACCACTGTTGCTTCACCTAGGTGTGTTAGTAGCTTAGCTGATTTATATTGTGTTTAAATGTGCAGAGTGGACACAAGCCAGAACTGAGGCAATTATTAAGAAATCCCAAGCCAAAGAATCATTAAAATGTAATAAACTGAATTCTGGAATCAGATTTCCTAAGTTCTATTTATGACCAGTAACTTCAGACTCTCCATTATTTATCCACTCCCTGACAAATGCTACTCTCTTTCTAACTCATGGTCTCTTCCAGTGGTCCTTGACCCTACAGGTCCTCCACTCCATGATCCTTCCGAATTCACAGTACCCCTCCTACCCTTATGCCTTTACTATCTTTCTTATCCTGTTTCAATTGTTGTAACCAGTTCCTTGATTCTCTTCTCCCTTTCTATGTTATAACAAAACACAACCTGGTTAAATCCAACTTTCCACCCACTCCAGGATATACGCTCTCTTGGTTTTTCTTTACTTCCCTGACCACTTCTTAATATCCTGTGTTGGTTCCTCCTCTTCCTCCCATTCTCTTGATGATGAGTTCCTCATTCTATGTCCACTGCTTTTCCTATCTACATGTGCTTTTTTGTTTATCTCATCCCATATTGCCTTTAAATACCATCTACATTCTGGTGCATATCTCTATTTGAGACCTCTTTCCTGATTTGCACATCCAATGGTCTACTCACCATCTCTACTTGGATATTGTGCTGGTTATTTACCTAAGGACTCTCAGCACAAAACCTGCTATTTGAAACTCTGCTCATTAATACTGGTCATGGGACTTTAACAACTACATTTCTCAGATTCCCTTTCTACTGACTTCCTGTTAAAGTCTCCAAAATAGAGTCTTGAGATGAATAAAAGGTAGGCTCCTTGCCTCATGCCCTTGACCCACCTTTTATTTCAGCTGCAATATGGAGAACAGTGCTATTCATGCTGACAGTGTTCTACCTCAAGGGCTTGCCATTGTTTTCCATCTCTTATACCTCAGGGCTCTCTCCCAAACCAGAGGACCCACTTAGCCTGTATATAGATGCAGCACAGAATTTCAGGTGAGTTAATACTCCTGCAAAAAACCCTCAGCGGGTTTGACTGGCTAAATACCCTGGCCTCCTGGCCTTCATGTGAACAATTCTAGAAGGAATTCTGGATGCTTCTCATAGGAAGAATCTATTTCCTATTGCTTAAAATCAATGCATTCATATTTGCTTTTTTTCCCTTTCTCATCTCATTTTCCCTACTTCCTCTCTCCTGCTTACTGGGATCACCTCCTAAGTAAACTACCTGTACCCACATCCTTGTACTCTGCTTTCAGAGTAACTCAGACTAACCCAGCAGGCGGATTTGAAAAGGTCCCCATTTATTGTTTTGTTTTCCTGTAGTGCCCTCAGGGTCATTCCACAGTGACAGCAATTGCGCCAACTTCAGGCTTCTCTCTGCTCTGCTACTTTTTCCTGTTTTCTTTTTTAAATAACATGTATGACCTTCAAATATAGCATTTCATTTACTTTTTTATTATGTTTATCATGTATGGTTTATCTACCTTCACTCTAATGTGAACTCTTTGAGAATAGGGACGCTTGTTAATTTTATTCACTGATGTATCCCAACTACCAAAAAGGGATTCTGAGCACATAGTAAGCACTCAATAAATACCTAGGGAACAGAATAATGATTGGCTTGCCCATTGACTTGCTCAGCTGGAGAAAGTTATTTAGCCTTTCAGAATTCAATTTTCTTATCCATACAGTATAAAATAATAGTATCTTCTTCATAGGGTTATTATACAGATTAAATCCTATATAATAAAAGAGAAACATGCAAATTAACTGTCCCTCCGCTATGCTCAAGCCACGCCCACAAGTCACGCCCACAAGCCAATCAGGAGCAAGTATGCAAATTAACCCAACTAAGATGTCGGCGGCCACAGAACTAGAGCAAGGAGGAGGCTTGGGTTGCCCCCGGCGATGGAGGAAGCCAAGCTTCCCACCTGCCCTGGCCAGCCCTCAGCTCCACTCAAGGCTACAAAGTTTCAATTATAGAAGATAAATAAATCCCAGAAAAAGAAAAAAAGGAGAGGCTGGAAACTTGGGTCGCTGGGGGTATGTGTCCAGCCTGAAAACAGCCATCAGCCCCTCACCCAGGCTGGCCAGGCACCCCAGAGGGACCCCCACCCTGATCCGGGACACCCTTCATGGCAAACCAGCCGGCCCCCACCCCTGCATCAGGCCTCTATCCTATATAAGGATAATATGCAAATTGACCCTAACAGCAGAAGGACTGGGAATGACTGGTCACTATGAAACACACTGACCAGCAGGGGGCAGGCGCTTAATGCAGGAGCTGCCCCCTGGTGGTCAGTGCACTCCCACAGAGGAGCTCTGCTCAGCCACAAGCCAGCCTGCCGGCTGCCAGCACAGCGGGTGGTGGGAGCCTCTCCTGCCTCCTCAGCAGCACTAAGGATGTCTGACTGCAGCTTAGGCCTGCTCCCCGCTGGCAAGTGGACATCCCCCGAGGGGTCCCAGACTGCAAGAGGGCACAGGCCGGGCTGAGGGACCTTGAGTGCACAAATTTTTGTGCACCAGGCCTCTAGTGAGTTAATAAAAGGGCTGAGCACAGTTCAAGGGACATAGTGAGCCCTTGATACATGTTAGTTATTATTAGTTTATTGGCGTGTCGATACTTTCTCCATGACATCATAGAAATTGGATAATCAGACACACATTCATGTTTCCTCAGGCAAAATATAGCCATTAGAAAGATAAGTTACTTACTCATATTTAATCAAGCATGGTTTAGCCAGAGCCAACCTAGCTCTGTCACCTCCTGCTTCTTCAACCTGGCTACACGTTACTTAGGGAGATGCACTGCTTTCCTTGGAGTTCTGTTGAATATTTATTACCAGGAATATTCAGGTTTTTCATGATTAAAATTGAACCTTCAATTCACTCTACCTTTAGGAGAAATTGGTTTATAAAATAAATGTTCTATGCCAAGCAGCCAGATAAGTTAATTTATTGAATATTCAGTGTGTACTATGTCCAGAAATCCAATGCTTTATAAAAATTTTCTCTATTGATTAAAAAAACACAACTTTTCCCCCCAAACAGCCAGAGATTATTCATTTTCTCTGTTGAAGTGTTGGAGCCACTGAATGTTTGAGGTTGATGTTAGAAATACTCTGGTTCAGCAATATTATGCACTAGGGCTGGAGAGCAACATGGTGCATCAGAAATAAATCCAATTCTGCAAAAGGCACAACCACATAGGATACAACGTAAGAAACCAGTGGCTATATGAGGTGAACTGATATTCTAAACATTACCCAGAAGGTCAGTAGCACAAGCAGGACTGGACACCTGGTTACCTGATCCCTGGTTGACAACCGCCTTTCTGCTTCCTCATCTTAATGGAAATTTCGCAGGCATTGCTGGAAAAATCGAAACCACACATAGAGAGGAAAATCTTCTGTATCTTCTTTTAACGAGTCTTCTTGAGTCTTGCCCTTATTATACAAGGAGGAAAAGGCTTTTATCTTTCTCCCCCCTCTCCCATTGGGATCCTCTCTCTTACATTTTTAAAATGCTGCATAAAGAAGGAAAAAAGTTCCCCAAGTGGACCACATGCTGACAACATCCTGGTGCTGTGAAATGGAGCTGGGGCATTATGTTTCAAAATCTCCTGGCTGAGAACCCTGCCTTCTACGATGGTACTTCCAATGTGGGGGACTAAATGTTCTCTGGAGAAAGAGATGGGGTGATAAGGAGGAGGCACTGCTGGCCAAATGGCATTAATCAAAAATCAAGAGACTCTTTGTTAGGAAATGATGCCTTTGCTAACCTGGACTCTTAAAACCAGGCTCCAATTTACAAGTATTTTGGGATTCCACACTTCTGCCCATCTGGAACAGAAAGATAATTTTCCTAGGCACATCAGCAGATGGAAGTAAGCTGGAACTGGTGTCCCATCAGCTGTTCCCATCTGAACGGTGAAGCTCTCCAAGCACTTACTAGAAAAAAAGCAGACCAAGCCCTATACAGTCTCATTTTTGTACCCAAGTTGAATATCAAATTATGTTTCATAACTCTCTTGTCAGGTTCATCCATACTAATTTTTTGTAATCCCTTCTGAGGGCCATATTCTCTACTTCCAAGTCTACACATCTGGGGTTTTTTCTACCTAGAACATTCACCATCCTCATCCAGCCCATCATCTATCTCCTTGTCCAGTGGTTAAGAGCAATCCTCCCTTAGTTCTAATCCCAAGTCTTACATTTACTATTGGTATAAGACTATGGGAAAAGTGCTGAACCTCTCTGAGCTTTAGTGTCCTCATCAAGAAAATAGGAATAATAACAGTATCTGGTAAGATTGCCATGGGAAAGAAATGAGGAAGTAACCCATGTAGAACACATAAGACAGTGACTGGCAGGTGGTAAATGCTTAATAAATATTAATCTTGGTATTATGATCATTATAAAAATGCTTAGATTTTGGAGTCAGACACACTTGAATCAAATCTAATTTGAATCTTGGCGTGGCCACTTGCTAGCTGTGGAATCCTGAGCAATTTACTGAAGTTCCCTAACCTGTAGAATGCACATCGTCATCAAACTTATCCATAGAATGTTATAAAAATTAAATGCGTTAGCAGCATGTCTAGAAAGTAATTAGTATTATTAACACTTCATAATTCTGTACTTAATAATTATAGTTATGCTTTTAAGTCTCAGCTATGCTGCTACTTTTTCCAGAAAAAAAAATACATCTGTTACTCATTAGTTCTAAATTATATGTCCCTTGACTGAGCTTCTAGCACCCTGAACTTTCCCCTGCCCTGCCTTCCTTGCCATGTTGTCATTTCTGTGTACTTGCCTATTTGCCACCATAGTCTCTGAGATTCAGTAAGGCTGGAACATTGCCTGGTTCATTCCCCATCAGATACTAATAGGTCAGCATGAGGCCTGGTACATAGTAGGTACGTACCAATGAAAGGATGAAAGCCATTGGTTATATCACTCTCTTCTCATCTTGTTTTCTTCTGCTTATTATAATTGCATTCATACAAATTTCTTTAGGGACGATGCCAAGAACTGGCAAGACATGGGATTGCAGGGCCTTTTCTTAGATAACATAGATTTTAAGCATTTTTTAAAATTTAGTTGTCAATCATCTAAAGATCTGAGGATTTAATAATCAAATCCAGATTTCTGGTTTCATAAAAAAATCACATGATTTGACTGGGGCTCAAAGATAAGCTCCACTTATACTTATGTTCAAAGTTCAAATAGTTGTTGCTCCTTATTAGATGATTTGTGGCAGTCCTCATTCAGCCTGTTTCACTCATATGTGTTACCCTTCTGGCCTTTAAAAGCATTTGATTTTTGCCCTAGCTAGTTTGGCTCAGTGGATAGAGCATTGGACTGTGGACCCAAGGGTCCCAGGTTTGATTCTGGTCAAGGGCACATACCTCAGTTATAGACTCCTCCCCCGGCCCAGGCCCTGGTAGGAGGCCGTACAGGAGGCAACCAGTCGATGTGTTTCTCTCATATCGATATTTCTCTCTGTCTTTCCCTTTCTCTTCCACTCTCTCTAAAAATCAATGGAAAAATATCCTTGGATGAGGATTTAAATAAATAAATAAATAAATACATACATACATAAATAAAAGCATTTGATTTTGAAACCACTTCTTTAAACTATCTGTTCTTTGGTTAAGTTGAATAAGCAAACTGACATTGGATATGAAGGGAATGGAGTAAAAAAATTATTAAATAAAATTCCACAATCAAGAAGGGTATTTTTTTTTGGTTAAAATATATGTGACATATATCACTGTGTAGAGTATACAACATGTTAAGTTAATACATTTATATATTGTAATAGCCATTGTAGTGGCTAGTAATTAGCACCTCTAGCATATTACATAATTATTATTACTAGTTTTTAGTGTTTGTACTCATTAAATTCTAGTCTCTTAGTAAATTTAGTGATTTTAATAAAATATTGTTGTCTATATTCACTGTATTGTGCATTAGATATCTAGGGTTTATTTACAACTTGTTGGAAGTTTGTACCCTTTAACAACACCTGTCCTATCCCCCTATTCCCCATCCCCTGGTAACCACCATTTTACTCTCTGTTTTTACAAGTTTGGCTTTTTTAGATTCTACATATATAAGTGGTATCATGCAATACTTGCATTTCTCTGACTTATCTTACTTAGCATAATGGACTCAAGGTCCATTTGTTGCCATAGAAATCAGTGGGTCCAATTTCCCCGACACTAGTGGGAGTGGGGTTCTTGGGGTACTGCTGGAATGAGCATTTCCAGAAGCCCTCATGGGAGAATGAATGGATTTTATTGGCATGGATTTATATTTCTTGGTTTGTAAAGTCCCATGTCCCTTAACACACTCGTGAAAAAGTATCAGCTGGGACTCCAGTGGATCCAAAAGGGGGCCAGTGTCCAAAGTGTCCCTTCCATGGTCAAGCTGGGACCGATATAGCATTAGGCTAGTTGACATCCATTAGCCCATTGTGTAAACTAATACTCTGCCTCCACAAACACACCACTAGCACTTACTACAACTCAGGTCAGTTTAATCTAAGTGTTAAGAGAGTCTCCAATCCACAGACTAAGATTCAAACTGCTTACTAGGAGCATAATCTGGGAAATTTTTAAAATTTCTTTGAATTCAGTTTTCTCTTTGTAAAATTAGGAAAATAATATTACCTACCTCAGTATGTTATTATAATGATTAAATGAGAATTCATCTAAAGAACGTATGTGCTCAGAAATATAGTAAACTTTCAAATGATATTTGTTATGGCAGTTGAAGTAATATAAAAGGATTAGTTGCTGAAGAAGTTATAGAGAAATAATAAGAAGTTTTGAAGGATAAGAAGTCCCAAGAAGCCATCCATGTTGTTAAAGCAATGCTTCTGAAGTAAATGCAATGCTCATTAGAGGTCAATCATATTCTATACCCATACACCATTTCCTCTGATCTCTGACTTATGGGAACTAATAGAGTAGCACTTATATTATAATAAAAAATGGAAGCATGGCTTGTTTATAACTAACTTGTTGGGATGAGCAGAAGATATTTATCCTGCCTTTAGGAAGATACCTTCCCAACAAAAGCATTTATCAAATAGTTAAGCTAGTGAACTTTGGAATAATATTGCTGGAGCTTGAATGCCAGCTCTACTTCTTAGTAACTGTATGATCTTGGGCAAGTTTAAATGTGCCTCAGTTTCCACATTAGTAAGATGGAAATAATAATGGAATGTCTCAAAGAGTATTGTTTGGAATTAAAACATGTAAAAACATATTGAGTTAAAACATGTAAAACACTTAGGACAATGAATATATTGTACATGCTAAATAATTTTTGGCTCATGTTAATATTATTCTATATTTAAGATGAATCTAACCAGAGTTGGCATACAGACATTTGTAATACTGTATTACAGAAAAGTGTAATACTAACTAGAACACATGAGAATTAATTTCTTTATTGTTGTTTTATTATGCATATTTTCCCCCAAGTGAACCAGCCAGGAAAATATGCCTAGAGTTAGTTATCCTAGAATGTGGGATAATGATGTAATTTAATTTCAACCAAAGAACTGTGTTTTAGTCAATACAGACTATTGCCAATAGCATGAGTTTCTCAGAAGCTGGCAAATCACTAGATATAAAAGCATTTGTAGGAAGATAAAATGTGGAGGGATAACATGATTGTTAAGACTCCTACAGTCTTAAAATTTTACATCAAGATGTACTGCCAACATAGAAAAGAATGATCAGGCATTTGTATTGCTAGACAATCTAGATTTTTTTCTGAGAAAATTATGATGACAGTTTACTTTTAAGAATTTCTCCAAATTACCCTGTAGGAATAGAGAACTAGAGTAGCAAAACTGAACATTCATCAATAATATCTATAATAAACACAAAATATGGAAGGCTGGAGGCAAACCACCAACAGCTACAAATCCTGTTTATGCAGAAATCAGAGGAAAGTAATGGCATGAAACAGGAGAACTTCAATATCACAAGTAGGAATTCACTGGGAACAGGATTTAATTTAGGAACAGGATATATAAAAGGATTCTTTCCACACCCCAATTCAGGAGTGAACACAAGGGGTTGATGGCAAGGTCTGAGGGGATCAAAACAAGATGACCTTAAGAATTCTCAAAATTGACCACTGAGCCTACCTTCTAGGTCTAAGAAAAATTACTGAGAATAGAATCCAAACTGAGTAGAGTAGGTATAATAGGAAGAAAAGAAAAAGGAAGTCCAGTAGGAAAGAAATCCTGACCCACTTTTTCTTCCTAAAAGTTTAGTAAAACTAATCTTATGCAGACAATGAGCAATAAGAAAGAATAGCATTCAAAATCCCATACAAAATTATGATAGGAATAAAGGAAAAGAAGGAGCAGAAAAACATCCCTACACACAATGAGCTAAAAGAAATAAATTAAATGACACAATAAATATAATAATCACATAACTTAGAAATAAAATTTTAAAAATCAGAAATGAGGTGATATCTAGGCAAGAATCCTAAGTAAAATAAATTTCATGTAAGAAATGAGGACTAAACCTTAGAGCAAATAAACACACCACAGACAGCCTAATGGTAATTAAATGTTGAAGCAAATTATGACAATTTTAAAAAGGAGTAAAGTGAAAAAGGAATTCGAGACAAAATGGGAGATACAGGAGGTAAGCAAAGAATATAAAACACACGTACAAGATGGTTGAAGCAATGAAACAAAAAAAACTAAAAACAATATTCCAGGAAAATTGTTCTTAAAATGAAAGCAAAAGTTGAAACAACATAGTGAGACACACTGTGTATCTGGGAAAACTAACAGAGTAATAAGAAGATACAGTATATTTTTGTTGATTACTGAACTTTACAGAAAAATGGAAAGAAATTCTTTTGAGTACTTGGGTACTTATAAAAAAAAAGAAAATCAAATGTGTTATCGGATTTTCTGGTAGTGAAATTTTATACTAGAAGACAGTGGAGTGACATTTTCAAGATTCTCAAAAGAAAGAAAATTGTAGATTTTATATCCAGCCAAACTGACTTTCAAGTATAAAGGCCACAAATAAACCCATAATATTAAAAATTAAATTTTGAATGCTGTTGAGTGGGCAGCTATTTTATATTCCTCCGAGAGCCTTCATAGTGATGGGCTTGAAACAGGAATTCGAAGGCTTAGAGATTGACACATGCTAGTTGCACTGCTTTGCAATAGGTGCTCATTTACCCAATGGTGCAAGGCAAAATTGGAAACACAAGACCATTGTTACCTTCTAAGCCTCAGAGAAATGAATTTCACTGAAACAATGTGTTACTCCAAGCTTTCCTGAACTTCAAAAATCTGACAAGAAGTAGTTTTCATCAGAGGGAAGAAAATATTTTATAACATCAAAAGAAAATAGCTAAAGGCAAAAAAAGTAATGAAATAACATTCAAACCGCTCTTTAAATTGTTTTGTGTGTGTCTGTGTATGCCTACAGCAATGAAATTACTTCTAAAGTGACTTCAAGCTCTGAATGCTGTTATTCTTTGAAATCTGTGCTAAAAGTATTACTGTTATTAAAGAGCAACAATAAATGTCATTTGCTGCATAGTTTATCATAGTTTGTAATACATAAATAAATATACTTTTGCATATCTTGAAATCTATACATTTGTAATGCATAGAGACCTTAATAAAATACATTTTATGTGACAAAACCCTTATCCTTCCAACAAATATCTGTGGAACACCTACAGTGTGACAATCTTTTAAATGAACATGGAGAAACAGCAATGAATAAAACAATCTTTGCTCTTGACAGATTTGGTATTTGAGCAGAAAGAAAGGCATGTTAAAACACTAACAACAAAAACAAATAAACAAAACAAAACAAAAAAACACGAACAAGCCAGCTCATAGTAACTAGAAAAATCATGCTAAAATCACTCAATAGATGATATTGGCTTAAAAATACAGCAGAAGCTCTTACCAACATTTGTTTATTGGACCCACTCAACCACTGCATATTCTCTATTCTTTTCGTAAACCATATTGACCATTGTCCACAGAACTTCCTTTCAAGGCTATTTTAGGGACATCTGTGGACCAGCGGAATTGTGTACCTAAGAAGTCAATTGCTTGTTCCCAAACCTGTTAATGCCTGTTGTGCATGTTACTATAATTATGAAACGTAATTCAACATCACACAAATTAATAAAATATGAATAGCAAATGGAAAATATAAATAAATAAAAAAATTAAATTATGAAAGTAGTGAATTTAAAGCTCAGTTCAAAACCTATGGGGGAGGGGAGGAATAAAGCAATAGAAATTCATAAAAGCAGAATTCAGTTAGAAAACAGAATGAATATAATTAATAAATGAGTCCAAAAGCTGATTCTTTAAAAAATATATAGACAAGCTGGTTGCTAATATAAATAGAAAAAAAAAGAGAACACACATATGAAATTAAAAATGACAAGGAGGAAATAATCTTCAAGACAGGAAATTTAAATTCAACAAATACTATTTTGCACAACTCTATGCAATTAAATTTGAAAACCTAAATGAAATGGGTACTTTTAAAGAAGAATATAATTTATCAAAATTGATCTCCAGCAGAAAGTCTATAAAGATTACAAATCAATAGAAGAAATAGAAAAAATTGCTTAAGAACTTGCCTCCCCCCCCCCCCAGTATACCCAGGCTAACACTTAAAATGGACTGAAGCCAACTTAAGAGGCTCTCACTGGCCAAATGTAGGACCATTTGAACTTCAACAAAGATAATAGCAGAGAAGGACTGAAACATCGAAGCGTCTCATCTGTGAAAATACCAAATCAAACAAACAAACCCCAACTGGTCACTATTGGAGGATCCTAATAAACCAACCCTTTATTTTGAAGACTGGTAAATAGCAGAGAAGAATCAAGCCTTTATCCTGTTTTCCTTATATGAACCCTATCACTTGGTACACGAATAGATGGTAAAAGCAGATTTCACTTTATTGAAGTATGACAGCTAAGAAATGAATATCCTCAATTGCAATTTGTAATGAATTAGTGGATCATGGTATGTATAAGTCTGCTAACATCACAGAATGAGAGGCAACTGGACCTCATATGCCTCTTGCTATAAGAATATCATGTCATTTATAAATTAGTTTTGCCAAAAAATAAATCTGTCTTCAATCTGCTCAAGCTTTAAATCCAAGCAATTTGCAAGAAGCCCAGGGAAACAAGTGGCAAAATCCAGTCTGCAGGAAGCTCCATAGTATAAGTGATCTGGTTTCTTTATTAAACAAAGTAGAAGTAAAAAAGGAAGAGAGATGGACAGAAATTTATAGATTAAAATAAATTTAAGGCACACATTAATCAATCAATATATGGACCTTATTTAGATCCTTATTGAAATGGTAAAAAGAGAAATCATTAAATAATTAGAAATTGGAACATTTACTGAATATTAACATTAAATAATGATTATTAACTTATGATTGAGGCGTAATATTAATATGCATTTTTTTCTTCTTAAAGAGGCCTTTTTTTTCCAATATAATACTGAACTATTTACAGATGAAATGATATCTTGGATTGCTTCAAATAATGGGGGGAGGTAGGAGAAAGAGATAGAACAAGAATGGCCATGAGTTGAAAATTATTTAAAGCTGGTTGTTAGATCTATGGGAGATCATTATACTATTCTGTCTGTTTTTGTATATATTTGAAATTTTTCATAATATTAAAACTAATAAAAATTACTGAAATTAGGGAATAACCTTTGTGAATATGATATGATTATTATTAACTACATTGGGAGAAAGTGCTCTGTTATCTCTCCTTTAACATATCTGAGACCACTCCAACTCCAATAACAAAGGAAGTCTATGTACACTAACAAGGATGATATTATTGTTCTTTGCTCCTCTGTTTCTTTCTCCTTTTCCACATATTCATTCAGCTTGTAGTTACAGAGCTGCTGATATTGTAAAAATGTTGCTTAGCAACATGTTAACGGGGAAAAACACTCCTTAAAACATTAGGGTTTTTGTCTTTTGAAATGTACTAGTTCAGCATATGATACCTCCCACAGCTCAATTTAACAAGAGGAAAAATATCAATTCTCTGAATATAGTTGTTGTGTTTTTTTGTCTTCTTAGCTGGGTCTGAATTTAATAAGAATATAAGAAATGGAGTGAGACAAAGACCTCAGACTGCATACAAGTGCCATTGATCTCTTAGGAGAGAGTGGTTTAGAGATGAAGGACTATACACCCTGCCGCTTACCTAGTACCTGAAGTGGGAGAGGAGGTGGCGAGGCCAAGAAGGTATACAGGGAAAAGCTCCTAATCTTTTTGGTTCTCTCAGTCTTATTGTCCAAAGAAAAGGAATCTAGTGTTCAAGGATCTAGAGGTGGGCCAAACAAGTCACTCTTTAAGCCCCAGTTTCTTTCCCAGGAAATCAGGGTATTGGACCAACTGCTCTCAAAGAGCAATTCTAACTGGAACACTCTGTGGAAGAGCCCAAGCCCCTAGGCCATTGCTTCTCACACTTCAGTGTATCAGCTGTGCCTTTCCTGGGCACCTTACACAATGCAGGCTCTGATTCACTAGGCCTGGGGTGGGGCCTTGAGTGTTTGCATTTGTAACAAGTTCCCACGAGGTGTTGATTCTGCTGGTCAGGGGGGGATCACACTTTTATAGCAAGCCTCTTGGCCAATCTGAATGAGCAGAGATTGGAAAATGTCACTTGTCAGCCTTGACGTGACATATGGTTAAGAGGACAGCTTGAGTGTCAAAGAGACTTAGCTTCAAATTCTGGCTCTGTCCTTGGGTGTGTTACTGAGCCATGCTGGGCTTCCCATTTTCCATCTGCAGAATGGAAAGCATGGGCATTTTTTGAGACGACTGAGTGAGATTTCAATATTACTTTTTATGTTCTTAGCCAAGCACACAGTAAGTAGCGAGTAAATATGAATTAATGGCATAAAGAAAAACCAGAGAGCATTTATGAAGGATCATATTGCAGTATGAGTTCTTGCCTCCTTATTTATGAGCAAGGCAGAGTAAAAAGCGAAAACTGGGCTGATTCTGAATGTTGTTTCTTCCTGTCACTGTTGCCCATGTGGCAGTCAGATCCTTTACTGGGCCTCCATTTACACGCTTGACCAATGAAAAGGCTGAACCCGTTCCTGCCTGGCCCAAACATCCTAGGGATGTGTTTTTGCTGCCCTGGACGACTCAGTGCCTCCAGCTGCACCAACAAGCTCCAAGGAATCAGCTCCCCATTTAATAAACTGCGAAGGGAGAGAAGCGGTAGGTGGCAGAAAGCTTATCAGAATGGGATGAAAAGCCCAGACTCAAAAGAATCTGCCAAGCAGGGAATCTATTTTAAAACCCAGTCATTTTTAGCATCAGAGAGTCAGGGCAGTGATTTAATTACTGATGGGCTACATCAGAGGGAAAATAGGAGCCAGCATCCCTGGGTCAGGGCATAGAGCAGATTACCCAGCTCTGGGGAGAGGACGGGTCTTCTGAACCTCCCCACTGCCTTTCCTGTTCAGACATTTTTTGAGTCTCTGATGTGCAAAGCTTTAGATTTTTAAACAAATGTGCTTGGGGCTCTATGACTTTGTCCATTTTCTGCAGGATTTTCTAAGCATCTGTCAGCTTCAGTCTGAATCATACATAAACGTGTGTATGAATCACTTCCTCCCCATTTCACGCCGTGGTCCCCACTCTTTCACAGGCATCCTCACCACCGTCACCATTTGGAAAGAATAATGAAGGAACTGGAGATTTTTGTGGTGATTATCATAGTAAAATCTTTTTTTTTAAACATATTTTATTGATTTTTTACAGAGAGGAACGGAGAGGGATAGAGAGTTAGAAACATCGATGAGAGAGAAACATCGATCAGCTGCCTCCTGCACACCCCCCACTGGGGATGTGCCCACAACCAAGGTACATGCCCTTGACCGGAATCGAATCCGGGACCCTTCAGTCCGTAGGCCGACGCTCTATCCACTGAGCCAAACCGGCTAGGGCAGTAAAATCTTTTTTTTCCCCCAAACCACAAGTGCTCAGAATGACTGGGGGAGGTTTCTCCATGGAGGGGTTCTAAGAGATCCTTAAGGTCCACGTGGGGCTGGCATTGGGAGGTCAGTTCATTCTGGAGAGGGTTAGACAACCACTCTGAACCAGAAGAGAATGTGAGGATCATGTGAGCTTCAATGTGATGATTAAGAAAATCCTGGATTCTTAGAGAGGGAAGACATCACAAACATTACCTCATGAAACCGAAGTAATTTGATAATAAGACAGGCTGTTGAGTGGGATAATTTTGGCTGAGATCCCTGCTTCATCATATACCAAATTTGCTTAACTAAATGGGTAACTAAGTGGGCAAGTCACTCCACCTTTCTAGTCCTCTTTTCCCTCTAATGTAACAAGGGTAACTACCTTTATTCCAGGGTTCTTGTAAAGATAGAATGAGATTTTACATTTAAAATACTTGGGATGGTATCTGAAACAATGTCTTAGTAATAACAACAGCAACAGCATTTGAAAATTTTCCTGAGTGGATTTTGTGGGTGCTTCGCTAACTCCCCCAGTGTAGGATTTAGAGGAGAGGTACCATAGACAGCCTTTGGCCTGGATTTTACCTGCAGACTAATTGTGTGTGCGCTCTATAGCAGCGGTCAAGGTGATTTTTTTTTTGTTTTTATTTGCCAATATTTTTAAATTGGGGGATTTTATAGTTTTGCATCATAATCTACATTTTTTTGAAACTTTCTGAAATATCACATCTGGCAAACACCAAACCCACCTCCTCAGCTCCCGTTTGCTGCAGTCTCCAACATTCCCTGCTGTATTACTGTCGCACTACTTTATTTCCTGTGCATTACCTTCTGTGTTTGAGTTAGTATTTGCATCTGCCATTCCTATGGTGCCTCGAATATAATGTCATGCTTTAGTGTGATTTCACTGGCAACAGAAATCATGATCATGTTGTTAGACACAGGCACATCCACTCATAATTTCAGAGTGTCATGTCACAGGGACCGTTATTACAGTAGCCCATGTGGGGGGTAACTGCCCAGGTCATATTCTGTTCTGTAAAATCATTTTCTCTTTCCACACATGGGCCTGCTGAAGGGAGAGGCATTAGCTAGGTAGCACCAGATACCTTGTGAAGCCTTCTTTACCTTGGTCACAGGTGGATGGAGCAGAAGCCAATGCCTGATCCCAAACAAACCAATTGTATTCTCACTCCAGGAAGTTCTGAAGTGTGGTAGTGGGAAGCTGCGTGTGTGTCTGGTGATGGCAGCACTGGAACTGGAAACTCATGCAGAATTGGGGCTGGATAGAGGTTGCAGGAGATAGAGTTAGAGGCCATGCAAAACGGAGGAGAGGTTAGCTGGGAGTCACCAGAGGAAGTCAATCTGCTAAGAGAAATTGGAAAACAGAAGAGACCTGCAGAAATGAGCAGTGGAAATAACCATGCCACCTCCCAGAAAGACAAGGGTATCTATTCCTGACCTTCCAGTCCTGGAGCTGGGCAGACTGGTTGTCTTTGCCATCTTCAATCACTCATTCCTTGATCTTTTTTTTTTTATTTATATGACACTATTCTCTGCTATTCTCCTGCCTCTCAGAATCCTTCTCTCTTTCTCCTTTGTTGGCTTCTTCTCCTACACTTGACCTTAAAATGTGCAGTCTCCTGGAATCCATTATAAGGTCCCTTCTCTATTCACATTTAACCTACTGTGGACTGACTGTGTTGTTACCCCCTCCCCCAAGTTCATATGCTGAAATCTAATTCCCAATATGATGGTATTTGGAGGTGGGGCCTTTGGGAGGTGATTAGGTCATGAGGGTGGAGGCCTCATACGTGGGATTAGCAGCCTTATAAAGAAACTTCAGAGAGCCCCTCACCACTATTACCATGTGAGGCTACAGCGGGAAGATAGCTGTTTATATACCAGGATGCAAGCTCTCTCCAGACACTGAATATACTAGTGCTTTGCTCTTGAACTTCCCAGCTTCTAGAACTGTAAGATAAATGTCTGTTGTTTATGAGCAACCCGATCAATGGTATTCTGTTATCGCAGCCTGAATGGACTAAGACATACACTTTACATGATCTCTATTTAATACTAGTTAAAAACATATTCTAAGTTTTTATGTCTATACTCATGTTTTAAATTATCTTATTCCTTATTAAAATGTGGGGTCAATCTTCTTGGGAAGACTTCAACTGTCTGATTTACAGTAGTGCCTGACATAAATACATTTATGCTAAATGAATGGAAGAACGAATGAACTGGATTTGTGTCTCCTGCCCAAACGTAAGCTGAGTCAAACACCCAGCACAGTTTCTAGAACAGAGTAAGTGTTAAATAAAATTATGTTTAATGCATGAATGGCTACCCATGATATGCTTTATTTTATTCTTTCCACAACCCTCATTTTAAATGAGCAGATTAATTTGGATTTGGTTTCTTATAGTCCAAGAGCTTTGACTATGACAATTGTAGTACTGAACAGAAATTTTTACTTTATAGGTGATTTTGCAATCAACCTATTGCTAGACTTGGAAGAAGCAACCTTCAAGGACAACTTTTTAATGACATTAATCTTGTACTTTTTATAGTCTACAATGTGCATTTATATGCATTATCACAGTTTTAATTCTCAGAATAGTCTTGCTCAGCAAAAGTTGATTGAGACAGAGATGTCAAAACAGTTGATGGCAAACAGCAAAACAGTGAGAATCAGAGCTCAAAATTTCTGTTTATCGGCCCCTTGCTCTATTGATATATCACAAGGCCTTCATTGTTAAACTTATACTGCTGCTATTGCTACTATTACTACTACTACTAGCTATGATTTATTGAGCATTTACTACATTCCAGGCTCTGAGCTATGTGCCTTTCCTTAATTAGGTCAGTAAACTTCATGACAGTCCTACGGGCTTGAGACTTTTATTGCTCTCTCATGACAGATAGGGAAACAAAGACATAGAAATGTCAGAGATCTAAGAAATGGGTAAGCCAAGATATGAGTCCAAGGGTTTTCTGATCCCTGAAACCAAACTATAAACTACTGTGCCATGGTCCCACTTGCTACAAAGAGAAGCAAAAGAAAAACATCTGGGACTTTGGAAGCCACTCATGCAGAATAATCCGGGATCATGTTGTTAGTAATAATTCCAAACCCTTTCAGGTACAGTACAGAGTTGTCCAAAACCTTGTGAGAACAGGAAGCACAGAGAGATGTGACTGAATGTGAGCCACTTTACCAGTATCCTCTCTGATGCCGGGACTTTATTAATACACTTAATTGTTGTGAGATATGTAATGAGATTATTCAGAGCCTTGACTGTGCATTCTTTCCTATTGTTAACCGTGTTAATTTGCAACGATGCTCAAGATGCTGGCTGAATAAAAACAGGCTAAATGAAAACTCTATTCAGAGAAAAGATAATCGCATTGTGTAATTTTATTTTGATGTACTGCTCCTCCCCTACCCCCTTTTCAAACACACATATCTTTATAAATAGGTGAAGGTGTGTGATCATTTGTTGAGTGTAGGAAGGCTGATTACCACAGATGTGGCAAGGGGAACTCTGTCAAGCTTTTCTCTATGTGGTGGATTCCTAGATTCTCTTCTATTTAAGTTAAAAAGAAAGGAAGAAGGTATTCAATGAGTAATTCTGTGTAATGCACTGTGTCAGGATCTCTCATATTCATTATTTAACTGAATATTTAGAAAGCTACTGGGTGTGGCATTTATGATCCCATTTTATAGATGAAAGAAGTTTTGATTTGATTCCTCTTATGACATGGACTGAGAGTATAATTAAAAACACTCACCTGTCGTTTCTAACAAGGGGACATATTAAGAGACATGTGAGAAAGTAGAAAAAAGGAACGGGGATAGTCGTGGAGCTTGGAGATGGGATTATGTTCTGTTAGTATAAAAAAATCCTCTATTCCCAAACCAGATTTGATAATGATTGAATTAGTCAAACAAATGCTTATGGAGTTTCAAAAGTATTTTCTTACCTAATTCAAATTTACAATAATAATAGTAATGATGATAAAAGCTTGCATTTTCAAGTTCAAAGTTTTTTTAAAAAATTCCCCCCCCCCCCAGTTTAGTTTAATCGCATTTTAATAGTTATTTTGCCCTTCTTTCAACCTTCCAAATCTGAGGTTTGGTTAAAAAGCAAATTATAAAGAACCCAATCCTCTTGTCCCTGGACTTCACAGGGAATGGCTTTTCAAATCATTTTTCACTCAGTTCACACTCTGAAAGATCAAAGAACTCTGCTATATGCCCATTCCAAAAGTCCCTCTGGGATTAGTCCATCATGAATATAAATCATTGTGTTTGTTAGGTTTCCAAAATACCCATTCATCATCCATCTTAGCATTGTTCGAAGAGACATGGGGTCAATTCAGTTCTCACCTTCAGAAGGCTTCTTGCTTCTGTTCCTGCAGCCAAGAGAGCACTGGAGACAATTAGCTACCTGCTGCTGTGGCCGCAGCCAAAGGTTCCCCCCCACAGGGATGAGAAGAAGCACACCCTGGAGGTAGCTCCATTCAGGCATCCTGTGGCTCTTGGCCAAGGAGGCAGCACCTCTTTCTACCCTCCAACTGGCATCCTCTTTTGTGTAGCAAGACAAAGACAGACAATAGCCACCTTCTGTCTCCTGGAGGTGACAAGCAGAGGAAAAGTATAAAGCTAGCTTTTGAAAACTCAGCCATTGAACTCCCTGCCACCCCAAGAACCTGACCTGAATCCACTTTCTGCCAACCACAGGAGGCTATTGTCCTTTTCTTTAAGAAGCTGACAGCTTGGAAGGAGACCACCAAGTGGAAAGGGAATTGCCTTCCAAAAGAGTCTTAAAGAAATCAAAGCTGGAAGGTCTCTTACTGATTACTGAGTTCAACCTCCTTAATTTATAAATAAGACCCTGGAGACAAGAAAGACAAACCATACTGCCCAATGCAGACTCCCCCAAATATCTATGACTAACCTGTTGGTAAGTCAAAGCTGAGTGTATCACTTATTGTGGTGAGAGAAAACACTGCCTATCTCGACAGTCATGATTGCATTTCATAGGGGAAAGAACAGTCAGGGTATTTGTTGAGACTTGGAAGTTTGGTTTAAGGAGAGTCCTTCAAGAGAATAGGGGAGTCTTGTTAGAATTGGATAAGATCATGACATAATAGTTTGCAACTGGTGGACACATCAAGGCAAGGATTTTGAGGCAAGCTGCTGAAAGAGTGTTGGGGTATAAAAAGTCAGACAAAGTTCTCTATTAAAGAGTGATGAATCTTCCAGAAAGTTCTTGGAATGCACAATAAAGTTACTTGCAACTTTTGTATTTCTGGGCAAATTTTTCTGGAATAGTGAATCTATGCTGATGAAGACAGGTGACTAGTAAAGTCATGACAAAGTAGATGGTGAGCTTTGTGGGCATAGATTGTTTTCAGTCTTAGAATCCAAACCACTAATTTACAAATGAAACCTTTCTCTAAGCCACACCCACTTCACTGCAGAAGAT
>NW_005362269.1:3345834-3428182 GCF_000412655.1 Myotis brandtii | reverse complement strand
ACCAAAGATTATATTACCTGAGTCCCCCAAGATACAACCAATCTCTGGACTTAAATAATTTTTTAAAGATTGGGGGAAGGCAATAAAAGATTGGGATGAGGTAGAGAAAATGTATGTGAAAGGAGCCTGGATGCCTCAGAGACGTCTGAGCTGTGACCAGAATATGCGGAGAACTCAGGTGCTCTCCGAGTGGAAGGAGAGCAATTGAAAAAGAAGTAGACAGCTTGGAGTTTGAGGACAAGAAAGAGTGTGTGTTGCTGCAGCCCAATGAGCCAGAGAAGTGAGGCAGGAGATAAGATGAGTCTGGAAGACAGGGCCAGATCACTGGGACCTTTGGAGTGCTCTCAGAATGCCTGAGTGGGCCGGGTTGTTATGCTGTTTCATATGCAAAATGTGTTCTCCTTGGTTACCTCAGGGCTCCATTCTTCCATGAGTGGTGAAGACCATGTCCAGATTTTCCTAGGAGAGGGCCTGGGAGATACTTAGACATTCAGTTATTCACTTTTCTCTGAGCAAAGTAAGAAATATATCAACTAAGCCAGCCGTGGGGTTTCACAGGGCAATAAATTATCTTTTTTTCTTTTGGCTCATTTGCAAGAAATGCCTATGATTCCAGGATGTTCTGCTCTTATTCTTAGCCATTAACACATTCCAAGATTCATTTTCAATTTCTAATGTTGAGCTGGATGGTTTTTATGGCATCTCCGCTAGAGAAAAATGAAAATGAATGTATAGAATGAAAGGCAAGATTTATTTCTTGTGGGTACTCCTTGCAGCTCTTCCTAAAGCAAAAACAACCACCACCACAACAAAACCTTTTAATAGGAGCTAGTTAGGCACACTATTTTCTTTGTAAATGTATCCACAGGCCCTAATTGGACAATTCACATCATTTACACCCAGTATTATCAGCAGATGATGATTAAAACATTTTAAGAGCATTGCTTGATACTTACATGAAAACACTTAGTTGTTTATATGCAAGCTTACCAAGGCTTTGAAATAGATCTGAAAAGTCAGGAAATCTGTGAGTAATAGAAAATAGCAAAGCATTCAATTCATCAACTAGAATACTCATTTTTATTTATAAATTCACTGAAGGGTCTAAGCAAAAAAAAAAAAAGACAACAAGAAAAATAAAACCTCATAGACACAGACAACAGTATGATGCTTAGGGAGAGAGAGGGGAGGTAGAAGAGGGTAAAGGTGGGATACATGGTGATGGAAGGAGACTTGACTTTGGATGGTGAACACATAATACAATGTGCTCACCATATACAGATGATGCACTGTAGGCATTTACACTTGAAATCTATATAATTTTATTAGCCAATGTCACCCCAATAAATTCAATAAAAATTAAAAAAAAATTAAACATGGGAAAGTAGTTGTATACTGACACTTGTGTGTACTTAAACTGTTTTAAAACTCATTCTCTTTTTATTGTTACATCTCAAGAAATGAACACCTTTGGGCATGGTCAGAAAAGTTCAAATGTTAGTTTCAGGGTAGGACTTCCCTCAGGGAAGGCTAGGGCATTGTGAATGATCTGGGAGGCAGTATTGCTAAGCAGTTAAGTGTGTGGATTTTCAGCTGTGACTCTCATTTCTACCCTTTTTTGTTAAAGGTACCCCATATATCTAAAAATATGCCTGTGTACCATTTCTTGATTTATCAACTTTAGGCAATATTTTTTTACTCCATTATGAAGAATTGAAGATTTATTTGTTCCATTATTTTTCTCTCTTGTCTTGTATTGATGATCATATTAATACTTTTATTTCTTTCATTGCTTATCTTCATAAGTTTTAATACCATTACACATATATTTCCTGTTATATTCATTTAGAAACTGGTTATGCCTCCCTAACTTCTGAATTCTGTTTCTAAGTGTTAAGAAGATGTTTTAGGAAAAAGTTCCTAAAAGTGGAGCCTATGATGGGGAATCTTGTACATACAACTTACGGAGGGTGTGCTTCCAGAGGAATCCTGCAGAGGAGTGAGGGAAGCAGTACGGGGAAGGGAACGAAGTCAGGGAGGATGTGGCTTTCAGCTGGGGTCTAGCTTCAGCTGTTCCCCTGGGGAGCTCTGGAGTGTGAATCATGCCACAGAGTAAGGCCACCCTTTGGACGTCCCTAATCAGTCAGTCCATTGGCTGTAGGCCACCTGCAAAAGGAGAAGCATGACTTCCCTGCTAGGGCAGACCTTGTCAGACAAGGGTCATGCTTCAGAGAAGGGGACAGCTGTGAACTCTTCTCAGCCAATATTCTCAGCTACTAGAGGATGGGTGCATAGGCCAGGACCTGGGAGAAGTACCAGATCCTGGCCTATGCACACATATCTCTAACACATATGATGATAAGAATATGATGATGACAACAACTTTTCCTTCTCATCAACTCTTACATTTATTTGAGATTCACAGTTTACAAAGAGTTTTCACTTATATTTTTCATTTGGTCTTCACACACACACACACTATTACCACCATTGCCACCAGCAACAATACCAACAACATCAACAAAACAATAGGAGATAATGTTGCTGCTATTCTCTGTTTTAAAAATTAGATACAGTAGGGCCTCGAATATCCTCATTTCATTTGATGTTGTTTTAACACTGATAAGATGCCTTAACTTTTGTTTATATCAATTAACTTATGATAAAATTGATTTTGTTACACGTTGTTTTGCTTAAAGTCGCAGAACGTACAGATGACCTTGAATGAGGACTTACTATAGGTGATTCTAAAGTGGTTATGTGGCTTCTTCAATACCCATAATAACAGGAAAAAATAAGACCTAATTCCAGATGATCTCTTTCCAAATCTAGTTTGTCTATGAATATCCTTGGTTTCTTTCTTCATAGTACTGTGCATTAAATCCTTTTGCCATATGTGTATGTTTCCTCCATAGTTGGCCTAACTTTGTAGATGCACTTTTTTTTTTTCTAAACATAATTTTTTTATTTTGTATTTCAGATTGGTCTCTCAGTCTTCCTGATAGTCCTGTTCATTTCATCATATTACTCCTCTATCAGCCGGGCACTTTGAAACCACAGAGAATAGGCTATCTAAACATGCTAAGAAATAGAGATATTTACTACTTTGCATGCAATGTCTAGAGCAGCCGTGGGCAAACTACGGCCCGCGGGCCGGATCCGTCCCGTTTGAAATGAATAAAACTAAAAAAAAAAAGACCGTACCCTTTTATGTAATGATGTTTACTTTGAATTTATATTAGTTCACACAAACACTCCATCCATGCTTTTGTTCCGGCCCTCCGGTCCAGTTTAAGAACCCATTGTGGCCCTCGAGTCAAAAAGTTTGCCCACCCCTGGTCTAGAGCCACAGTGGTCTCATATCAATCCTGTTGAATCATCAATGCCATGACTAGGCTTCCTCCTTCTCCCTTTCTCTTCTGGCTGGTGGCTTTCCCCTTTAGGTCAGTCAGGCCAGGATTGCCCAGGAGGCTGCTGCAGTTCCAGGCTTCACATTCTCACTGTGGATCCCATATGCAGAAAAGGGGCAGTTTCTCTTCACCATCTTCTTTCTTTGAGAGGAGGAAGGAAACATGTCTCCAAGCCCCCAATTCTCATGGGCCCTAGTGACCAGGATTAGCTATATACGCTGTGCTTTCAGCGAAGGAAGCTGGAAAATAAGCACCTGGCATTTTCAGCTGTGTGTCTGTGTGCATATGTATGTGTGTGTGCATGCATGTGTGTGAGGGGTTCTCTGTCAGCAAGAAAGGAATGAAATGGGAAGGGTTTTTAGATAGGCAACTAAGAAGAGGTTTTTTTCTTCAGCGTATCTTCCTACCATTAACATACACACAGCAATGATGATAGGTAGGTAGGTAGGTAGATAGATAGATAGATAGATAGATAGATAGATAGATAGATATAGATAGATGATTCACTTAGCTTACGTCCTTTGTGTATAAACTGGTTAGTTCCCTGATAGTGAAGTACCAATTAATGAGGCAGATTGTTGTTGCTTTCTTTTACCTGAAGGTTCTTCTCATAGAGCACAAAGTGATCTGGTAGTAATTTCATAACCCCATTCAATGAAACAGAGTACAAAATGCAAGTCTTCAATCTGTATCACCCTAGCACTTGTCTATATATAGTCTGTGAATTAACCATTCCAAGGCCGACCCTGACAAATACACCATGAACTACTGTGATTACCTATTGTCTGCATTACCCTCTTTGGTTATGGTGTTGTGAAGACAGAGGGAGCAAATGTGAGTAGACATTTAATTAAGGGAGGGCAAGAGCTGATACACACAGTTCTGAAACAACTGTGGGCAAAACGAAGTCCGTTGGCAGCAGGGGCAAGTGCCCAGTGTGCGTTCCTCAGATTGGCAGAGATCAACAGGAGTGCTTGTTGGCTCAGATAAATAAAGCAAAACAAAGGGGTGTGCCTGACTTCAGGCTTTGCTGGAGTAAAGGCTCAAACACTGTCACTGGGACCTGGTAGTCTGCCATTTTGCAGATTTGTACAGCGGCGATATCATGGCAGTGCCGCTGGGTTCACATCCTTTTATGTTCATATCGGTGAAGAGGAAGAGCTGCTTTTTTTAGGGCCTTAGATTTCCGGGGCTTAGCCAGTTTAAGCTGGCCTAGAGAAGGGGCTGCTTTTCAGCTTAGACCCAAGTCACCCTCAAGTTAGTGATGGTGATCCATGCAGAGTAGAAGTGGGGTTGAGGATGGCTCGCCAGAAAAAAGGTACGGAATAGAAAGAATGAACAGTGAGCATATGTCCACTCTAACCTTTTTTTTCCCCTTTAAATATATTTTTATTGATTTCAGAGAGGAAGAGAGAGGGCGAGAGAGATAGAAACATCAATGATGAGAACGCCCCCTACTGGGGATCAAGCCTGCAACCAGGTCATGTGCCCTGACCCTGACCAGGAATTGGCCAACCAGTCTGGCAACACTGTAACCTTTTAAAGGAGAAAGTGACCACTAAAGTCTGAGAAACTCAGACTGAGGAACTCGAGATCATCTGAGTTATGCTTCTTTGAAAGAGAATTTCACTGGAAAAAGAAAAATTCTCCTGTGCTGGTTTGGCTATGTCTCTGAAGCACTTGCTGTATTGAGATTCACACAAGCCAAATAGTTTGGTCCCCATGAGCATTAGCGTGTGGCAAATAAAAGGCAGCGGTACAGTTTCTTATTGAAGCCCACGTGACTCCTGAAAGTGAATTGAAGCTCTCCTAAACCCACCTCCTTTCTAGTATAAGTGGTAAATAAAACATAAACCACTCTGTACATGCTTCAAATTTTGGTGTAGATGAAAGGCAATTTACTTTGGACTGAAAACGAAATTCCTGGCAAAAAGCAATGCCTGTTAACAAATGGAACAGGCCCCTGGTGACAAGATGGAGGCGTGCAACTGGGTACATTTGTCATTTTAACTCCAGGGGCCGACTAGAGGCATTTTAATCATGCTAAAGTAGGATTCCAGGTAGAAACAGCATCATTCTTGATATGGGAAAAAAATGCCAGCATTATTTCTTTCAACAGGTTACTTTCTGTATGTGAATAATTTGATAAGAGTATGCAATCGTCTTTATTTTCTTGATTCCTAGATATCTAAAAATATATATATAAATGGCCATCTCTTTTCAAATGTGTCTTTCCATCCTTATGCCTGCAAATCATTCCTCTAAATGCATCATTCTAACCACACAGTCCCTCTGCTCAAACACCTTTGAAGGCTCTTATGGTCCACAGAACAGCTCTGCCTCAAAAGCTGGGCATCTAAGGCCTTCTGAAGGGGAAGCCTCAAGTCTTCTTGACTTAATTGTCATCATTTTTGTATTAATCAGGAAAGGCTAGTTTATGCTGCATACCTTCTTTTTCTATTGTCCTATATAATAAAAGCCTAATATGCTAAGTGTCCCACTGTTCATTCGACCATTTGACCAGTCACTATGACGTGCACTGACCACCAGAGGGCAGATGCTCCAACCGGAAGGTTAACTTGCTGCTGGAGTCTGCCTGATCGGGACTGGGCGAGATGGGCTAGACACGCCCTGGAGCCCTGCTGTGGTCCCTCCCTGGCTGGCCAACCTCCCACGGTCCCTCTCCAGCCCTGATTGGCCCCAATCTGGACTGGGTGAGATAGGCCGGACACACCCTAGATAAATCTGTGTACCGGGCTGGTTTTGGCCCGATCCCCGCAGGCCAGGCCGAGGGACCCCACCAGTGCATGAGCCTGTGCACCGGGCCTCTAGTTGTGTAATAAATTACCACAAACTTACAGCTGAAAGAAATGTATATTTATTATCTCACAGTTTCTGTGGGTCAGGAATCTTGGAATAGCTGAGTTGAGCCTTCTGGTCATGGTCTCACAGACTTCAGTTTAGGTGTAGGCTGTACTGCTAACCCTTTAGGGGACTTGGGGGCATCTTCCAAGCCTACGTGGTGCTTGGCAGAATTTAAATCTTTGCAGTTGTACGTAGGTGAAGGAGTTTGTGTCCTTCCTATGATAATCAGCTAGAGGTCACTGATGGCCCCTAAAGGTCCACCACAATTTCTTGCCACCTGGACTTCTCACACCATGGAAGCTTTCCTTTTCAAAGCCAGATGGAGATCTATTAAAAATGAGGTCTTACATTACATAAAGTAACCACAGGAGTGATGTGATTTTTCCATTAGTTATACCATAGTCTATTGATTAGAGACAGGTCTCTACTCAAGGGGTGGAGATTACACAAAAGTGTGGATACCAGGGCCAGGAATCAGGAGTCCTTCTTAGAATTCTGCCTACTTCACTGTGAAAACAAACAACCCCTAAATTTTAGTGCCTTTGGCTGAGGAAACTTAGCTCTGGATCACTGGCAGGGAGTCAGGTTGAAGGAGGCTCCAACTCTACATTGCACTACTACTAACATAGGAAAAATGAAATGTAGTAAATCTGGCTTTCACTTAAATCTCTGTGTTTGAATCAAGTGTCATGGCAACCTCTAATTTTAAGGGATCAAGGAGGGATACCTCTTCCTAGTGCCCAGACATAGAACTGGAAATAATTGGTGAGGAGCACAAATGAGGACTGACTTCTCCAACAAAATGTCTTCTTGTGTTCTGGATGTTGTTGACGATTTCTCTCCTTATGTAATTGGTTCATTGTATTTTCTCAACCTGAATGACCTTTTCTCCACATTCCGGTTTCCAAATTCCTTCTGTACTTCAAGGTCACTGTAGTAACCTTATGTATTTCAAGATTACTGACAAAAGCCACTTTGTCAGTAATCTATTTTCTGATTTTTTCCATCAAAATTACTTTTTCCTTCTTAGATATATCAAAACACCCCTCTATGCTTTTATCATTTATCTTGTATGACATTTATAATTTCCTAATTTTCTCACAGTTAACTATTTTAGGTGCCTTAGCTCCCATATTGGATTGTGAACATCCTGAGGACAAGAACCTTTTTGGAGTCACAATTATTTCCTATGAAGTGTCCAATATGGGGCTATACTCAATGCGATGCTAATGTTTGATCGAGTGAAATTGATCTTGCTCCCCTGGAATGTCTGTTTACAAAGTTTCTGGCCAACCTTTCAATTATTTAGGGAAAGGAGTTAGCAAATTTTCTTATTCCATCATAAGCTCAATTTTTTCCAGTTAAACTCTTTTCAGATCCCTTTTAAAGTATTGCTCCCCCACCCCCATCTTCTGTTGTTTAATCATAATGAAGATCATAGATCACATAACACAGTTGGAAGAAACTTACAGATTGTCCAGGACAGTAATTTCAAAGTTTTTATTTATTTAAGCTGCTGACTTCTTTATTCAAAGTTATGCCCAGATTCCTGACCCACAGAAACTTAAGCAGAGCACAAAACTATAAAACAGGAACAACTACAAGCTAATGTTCTAATTGAAGTGAGAATGGCAAGTTCAGAGTTTTGGTCACTTTATCTCTCCTGAACAGTCCCTGGTCCCCAAAGCAAACCTTGGGATACCTCTGTGAAATGCTAGATGCTTAATGTTGACTCAACTTTTCAGATCACAGATAGAAAAACTAAAGCTAGCAAGAAAGACTAAGTGCTTTGTTCCAAGCCACACAGATAGAGAGTTGGAGAATCTAGTTCAATAAATATTTATTGAGCATCTACTATAAGTGAGTTTGGCTAATAACAAAGATATAGCAAACCTCTTGATAAAAGTAGCAATAGAAGCCACATCTTCTTACTCTCAGTCTCATGACTTAGATGGTTACAATGGTCAAAACTTCCATTTTATTTAAATCTATTTCTGTGACTTAGCAAAATCACGGTCAAAGAATAAATGGTTAATTTTAAAGTCTCGGGTTCTAAAGTGAATCTGAGAGTTGAGTTCATGCTGAGTTCAAAGCCAGGTGAGATCCTAGCTCACAGTATGAGCCTCCTGTGAAGGTGTGTGGCACTGCCATTTATTCACCTTGAATCCTGGAACTCTCTCACTCTCATCTAATACAGGAGAAAATGTCAGTTTCTTAGACAAGCTCACTCTTGCTGGGAATTCATTTATATTTCATACAGCTTGGCATCCATGTGCATAAAAGAGATCAGAAGGAATAAGTTGATCAGATCTATTCAACTACTCCTGAACAGGATGGTCCTATGGCTAGTTAGCTATAATTAGAAATTGACTTTCCTCACACATGTGGGTAACTTCAGTTCATTGGCATCCACTCAACATTTATTGTTGCCCACATGATAATATCATCTCCCTTCATGTTACCATGGAATTTATATGCTATTAGAAGGTTTGAAAACTTGCACAGAAAAAGCAAATAGAAAATACTTAAATATGTGATAAAGTACTGAAGTATGTAGTATAAGCTCTAATTGTATAACCTCTACTGGACTTTGAAAATAGCACTAATAATTATATACTGGAATAATTGGTCGAAGTTTTCTGTGGGAGGAAATGTCAGTGAGGGTTTAAAAGATGAGTCAAATTTGAATCAGATGAATGAGTGGAGATAGGTGTCATTGCAGGTCATGGGCAAAGACATGAAGATTGGAATCACCATAGTGTCATAGTAACTAAAATGAATTGAGAACCTAAAATGTTTCTCACTTGACTGTGATAATCTTCAGAATGACCTAATGAGGGAAAACTGATATTATCCTTGTTTTACAAATGAAGAAGGAAAAGTGGCTAAGTAACTTAAGATCATACAGTCAGTAAATTATGAAACTTGGATAACCCAGATCTGTATGATGTCAAAACATTATTAAGCACAGTTCTTTACTGTCTTAAGACACATGTAGGAAATGGTGAGGAGAAAAATGTGATGGTTCAGGGTGAAAGTATTTTGGGGAAATAGGAAGTTGCATAGGTAAGGTGGAGTCAGCACAGGTAATTGTCCCCAGGAGACATTTGGTAACATCTGTAGACATCTTTGGTTATCATAACTGGGAGAAGTAAGTTACTTCTGGCTTCTAGTGGGTAAAGGCCAGGGATGCTGCTAATCACCCTATAATGTATAGGACATACCCCCACAACAAAACATTATCAATAGTGCTGAGAAAAGTTGGCATAGACAGAATGAGAAATATGGACTTGTTTCTTTAGACAGTGGGTTCTTGACTACAGTACTGAAACAGTCAACATGGCCTTCTATGTTTGACATCTCACATCAGTGATCACCCATCACATAGTTGTTCAAAGCAGACTCATTATTCCCCACAAAATGACATTTTTGAGTGTTTCTTTAAATCTCTCATCTTTCCATTCATCTCCAGATCCACCTCCAGCACTCCATGGACCATCCTCTTCTCCTACCTAGAGTATGGCTATAACTTCTGATCGGTCCGGCCTTACTCTGGAGTCATTCTCACAAAAAGTAAATCTGATCAAGGCATCTTAATGCATAAAGCTCACCAAAGGTTTTCCACTGCTCAAACTAGGGGGCTTGATATGATCTTTTCACTTGGAATCTTTCTGTCCTGCCCTCTTCTCTCTTTCAGTTCCTTGAAATATCCCCCTCTTCTTTTCATCTGGGCCTTGTATCAATTATCTCTTTGCCTGCAAGCTTAGCCCTCAATGCTCCCCTCATTCTTTATTCTTTCTATCTGGGTAACACTTCCTCATCCTTCATATTTCAGCTTAAACATCACTTCTTAAGAGGGGATTAAATCATGACATACCACCCTGTATTTCCTTTTTCATAATGTTTCTCACATGGTTGATGAATTGGTTAATATCTATCTTCCCCCACTGGCCTATAAACTTCATGTAAGTAGTGGGGATTGTTTCTGTCTGGATCGTGTCATAACATCAGCACTTAGTAGAAACTCAATACATATTTGTTGAATTAACAAATAAATGAGCACAGTCCTGGGCACTGAGTGGGACAGGAAAGATAAGCGTCCCCAGTCATTGCATGCTCCTGCATTTCAAAACCACAGATGTTTCTCATCCAGGGAAAAGGAATACTAGGCAAATGAGGAATTCATGTGCACACAGAATCTGATAAGTGATGGCAGAAATCTTCACAGAGACAATAAAAGCTATAATATCCCAAACAATTAAAGCCATTTGTTTCCCCTCAGCATGGTCACCAATGCTTGTTAAATGAAGGGCTCTTTACTGACTAGGAATATTCCAGGCATGTAGATTGAAGACAAAGTCATGCAATTATTCATACCTTAAGCTAAAATTACAGCTTTCCTCTCAACCTAGGAAGACACAGCAAGACATAGAACATTCTCCCTCAGAGCAACAACCCACTAAAATATCATTTTTAATGAAAGAACAAGTGTTTCTCATATTTTCTTTACGAAAATGTCAATTCCATCTCCTCTTTTTTTTTAAGCTGCTACTAATTCCTAGCCTTCTTTCTGAAGGAAGATCCTATTTCAAGACTAAAGCTGCTACCTCATAAGAAAACAAAAGTAGCAACACCCTTACCAGAAATTTACTGACATCCAACACACCAGATCCCCTAAGTGATATGGAGAAAATGTATTTATTTGTGTATTTGTTTATTTACTTATTGGGAGGCATGAGGTAGCCCACTACAGTTCGATTTTCTTCTTTGCATAATTTTTTATAATGATATTTAATTTCACTCTTGTAGTGAAAATTTAAGTCTCATTACTAGGAACTTGATTAATTGGATTTTAGCTCTGAATGACAAATTACATCTGGAAAACATCTTGTTTGAAGCCAACTTATATTCTGTTTTATAAAAGATAATACATAGTTCAATTCTCTATTCTCCTTGGTTTTTGAAGGGTGGGTTTACCTTTATGATTATAAATTTGCTATTATAGTTTTTGTTCTTACAGAATCAGGCAAGTTGCCAGTTCTAGAGACCATTTTTACAGGTGATTTTCATTTGCCTTTCCTTCCTTCTTCATTCCCTTCTATTCCCTTCACTTCTCCTGCCCTCATCCCTCCCTCCTTTTTTCCCTTCCTTCTGTCCGTCCTTCTTCCCTTTCTCTCTCCCTTCCTTCCTATAAATACATGTTGAATTTCCACTCTGGACTAGACATTCTTCTATCTAGAAAGGGATTGAGGAGGGCATTACATACAAATTAATAGCTCTCATAGAGTTGAAATTCTAAAAAGAGGGAGAAAAATAAAGACAATAAAATATAAAAATGGCATAGTTGCTCTAAATGATACAAAAGAAATAAATGATGAGGTTAAGCTGGTTGTGTAAAGATTTGAGAGAGGGATGTTCTAGGCAAAGATCAGTGAAGTCAAAGACCCTGAGCTGGAAGCCAGCTTGGCATATTTGCGGAAAGGACAGAGGCCAGTGTGGCTGGAGCACAGTGAACATTGGGTGTGTGAGGGAGATGATTGAGATGGACTTGGAGGCAAAGACAGTGCCTGATAATCTGGCTTTGAGAGACATTATCAAGATTTTTTTTTAAAAAAATCTGACATTGGGAGAGCCTTAAGAAGAAACATGATACAAATATTTTTACATTTACATTGTAAAAGTTCATTTTACATTTTAAAAGTTCATTCTGGTTTATTTGTGGAGGATAAACCTTAGGGGTGGTGGTATTGGAGATGGGAGATCTTTTATGGGCTAATGCAATGTTCCTAGGGAAAAACTATGGTGACCTGAACCAGGTGGTAACAGGGGAGACAGAGACATGTGGATGAACTTGGCATGCTGAAGGGCTGCTGTGCTACGCATTTGGGGAACAGTATCCACTCTGTGAATGAAACCTCCTGGAATCTAACTCATTGTATATGGAGGCCCATCTCCCTTTAGAGTCAAACAATAGTATTTCAGGGTTTGAAAGATACCTAAGTAATAGCTAGCCAAGTCCCCCAAAATCTATATTTGTCCCTAATAATTTTCAATTTTTAAAATTCTTTTTATTATTGCAACATTGAGAAACTTTAGGATTCTAAAATCGTCATATAAAATGTTCATTTCTCTTCCTAGCTTTGCAGCATCTGCAAATCCAATTCAAATGCAATCAATGTCCTTATCCAACTCCAACATAAAAATATTTGCTGGGACTTGATTGAGGACAAGGCTGTGTGGCGAGAAACTAGAGACTGCTCTCCTATTTGACATTAGTGCACTAATCCACACTCCAAATAGGGTGATTTACTTGGTTTAAATCCCACCTAAATATACCATTGTTAGTCTTTCCTACTTATGGAAATTTTGAACTGTAATTACAGTTCAATTATAGGAGAGATATGTTTGGTCACACAGGCCTTTTATGCTTTTTATTTTATAACAAGTTGACATCCCTTTCAATCTTATACAACAGTATCAAAACTCATTGTCTTGCCCATAATTTCTAGACTAGGGCCAGATTGAGCCAAAAGGGAGTAAGGTTTGTAAAATGAAGAAGTTAAAGGAAAATTTACTTTATTAATTTAGATTTTTGGAATGTAATTTCTGCTTTGTATGTACAATGTTTGCTAACTTATTTTCTATTTTATAAACATTTTTCACACCAGTACCTTTTATTGTAATCTACTTCATATTATTTTATACATATCTGATACGTTTAAGTAGACTCCTACTTTTATAACCAATGTGTTACTTAAAATGTGTGAGCATAAAAATTAAATAATGCATGTGTGTGATATGAGCATGATTTCATTCTCCAGAACTAAATTGGATGAAACTTTAATCTTATTTTAATTGTAGCGGTAATATAATCCAACATATTCTCAATATCTGTAAAGATTAAATTTAATAGTTCTGAATCTTAACTACGGTAAAGGGCAAGATAGCTTTCCAAATATCCAATGGCAGGTGTGTGTGTGTGTCCACACATGTTTAGCATATGCTTAAAAAGGCTTTACTGATGACTTCATTTTCTTGAAATGTTACTCACCATCTGATAAAGTTTAGATTTTTGCACTCAAAAGCTGGCTTAGAGCTGTCAATATATAAGACTTAAAACTGTGGCTTGTTGGAAAATGGAACTAATCAAAGACAAGGGCATCTGTTAAGTATGAATTAAGATATACTCATAACATATGACAATGCTTCAAACATTAGAAGAGAGTGATCATTTGCCTCTGAATGGTCTCCATTATTTCAGAGAGGGAGGGAGGGATGGAGGGAGGGAGGGAGAGAGAGAGAGAGACATCTATGATGAGAGAGAATCCTCGATCAGCTGCCTCCTGCACACCCCACACTGAGGATCACAAGCCCACATCCCAGGCATGTGTCTTGATTGGGAATCAAACCATGACCTCCTGGTTCATAGGTCAATGCTCAACCACTGAGCCACACTGTCTGGGCTGAATCTTCTCCATATTAAACAGCTCAAGTATAACAGAGAAGTCAAGAGCCCCAGAGAGCCAACAAGTTTTACAACCCCAAATTTCATCCCTATTTATGGACACAATCTACTTCCAGCATCTCCCTAATAATGCTAGGCCCTGAAAGCTCAGGCTCTCTGCTGATGGGAGCATTCAATGAGATAGTGAGTGCAAGGAACCTAGATGGGTGAGTGGCATATAGTGAGTGTTCAGTACACACCGGCTCTTCCTGTTCCTATAATACTATCTTCTCCATCTTTCATGCTATGGTTTTGAGAGTGCCCTGAGCACCCTGACTCGCTGCTGCCCTCTGAAAGAGCTGTTTGACGGTTGAATTGAGGGCTTGCAATGGACACCTCCCTTCCTCTCAGACTTACTTCTGATTCCAACCAGGGCTACCACACACAATTCTGTCCAGACTTTGACTCACTTCCTGTTGATAGCACCTGACCTCAAGGTTGCACTGTGTCTCTTGCTCCCTGTCCTGGGGATTCTCTGACACTGTCTATTCCCCAGGAACCTGCTTGGCACTCACACATGGGCAATCCATCAGTGCAGTGCTGATAAGTATATGTGGTCACCTGTGACTGATGGGGGGAATAGGAGCAATAGATGGATATAAATATTCTCCCTTTTATCTCTAGGGTAGATGATTCTGAGAGCTGCTCATAAGATTTGCCAGTTGCTGGCCCACTTGACAACACTTCTCTTATTGTTTTTATCCTCTTTTCCTATTCACTCCCCTGTCCCTCAATAAACAGCTTATTTTTAAGTCTTTGTCTCATGTGCTCCTATTAGAAGATACCCAGGATAATGTAACTAGTGCCGCACACTTTTGAGCAGATTGTCGAGTCCTATTCGAGGAGATGGGAGATGAGAGGAGCCCCCAATGATGGCCTCCAGAAACAGTTAGGTTTTGTCGCCTCCCTTATTCCTAGCTTACTTATTTATTCCTTGTACACTGTTTGGAACAGATAGGCGAGGTATCAAAAAACGTTTGTAAAGTAAATGCAGGAGATAAAGAAATTAGATACTATCCCTGCTCGGAAATGTTACCCAAATAAATGGGGAGGTAAGCACAACTGAGAGATGAATTGGTTGGTGAGGACTATGCAGCTTGTCAAAATTAAGAAGAGTAAGAATGTCAGAGCAATAAAATAGAATAAAAAACGATGGAGCTGGACGGGCTCCCAGATAGCATAAAGCAGTGGTTTTTAAACAGTTTCTACAGAATTGTAGAGGTGGGTAGAGGTGCCCTAGGAACCCTTCAGATAGTCAGGGAGGGATCTCTAGGTGTTGTACCAAGTTCAGTCAGGCCAGCAATGCATTGTTTCTTTTGAATGTAAGACTTTCTAGAAATATTTTTTTAAATAAAGCTCTCTCAGCTAAAAATAGTTATTTAAAATCTACTTACTGACAATTCAAATTCCTTTGTTAACAGAGGAGACAGTTGAGGCTTGGGTAGAAAATTACTGCACCCAAAGACCGGCAGAGAGTTCAGCCTTTCCTCTGTATTAAAAGGGAATGAAGACATGTATGTAAAATATAACTTAACAATAAAGAAAAAAATATGATTTAAAAAACTTGAATCATGTAACAGACTATGTTTTACAGTTGTGTGAAGTCGTGAAATAATAAGCTCAACACCCACGCTTCCTTTTGGGATTATTTTAAATAATCAGTTATATTTTGGACCAAGTTTTAACCAAGATCTTTAACAGAGAATAGTTTATGGAGAAGGGTTAGGTCAAAGAAGGGAAGAATTTATACCATCAGAAAAGAGTTGAAATGAAAGATCTTTTGATCTTTTTCTTGCCTCTTGATGAAGGGTAGGTTATAATCAGAGTAAGAACCTCTTATCCCTTCTTTTGCTAACTTTTAATTTAGAGGGATGTTTTCTGGTGTCCTCTAGACCTATTAAATAAATTATAGAAAATTTCTCCCTGCAAATCCTTACCTACATGGTCTTGAAACTTTTATATGTTTTTGTCCTCTGGCCTCAAATCCTTGCATATTTTGGGAAATCTAATGAAGATTGAAATGTTTGTTTCCTATGCCTCTCAGTGTCTCTCAAGTATCACTTAGGTAAAGTGCGGAGGGGGTGGGGTGGGGTGAAGTCAACAGATTGCTTTTGGAAAGGGTTTTATAATTTTACAGCATCACTTGCCAAGGAAAGTGGCTGAGTAAATACCATGGCTCAGTAAAATATAAACAGAGAACCGATTTATCTCTTTTCAGGTCTTGGTCCATATGGCTCTAAGAGTTCCCAGGGGTCTCTCTCGACATTGGAAATGGAAATAGTCAAAAACCTGCCAGTAAATTCTTCCAATGCAATAAGCCAAAACGTCCAAGAGTATGAGTAATCTGTTCATGTCTAGCATGTAGGGGATGCTGCTTGGGTTTCTATGGTCCCAGTTTCCTAGCATCCCTAAGCAACATCATATTCTTTTGAGAATTGTATTAGGCAGGAATATATTTAGCTGCAAGAAAACAGCTACTTCAGTGGCTTTAAGAAAAAGGAGTTTCATTATATCATGCTACAAGAAAGTCAGGAGTAGGCAACCCAGGGCTGCTATAGTAGTTCTATGATCCTTTGTCCTCCCATATACTGTCTTGTGGTTATAAAATGACTGCTGCATATTCAGGCCTCATTTCTACCTTCTATGTAGGAGGAAGGAATAAAAGGTCTATTTCTTAAAAGTCTTATCTTTTTTAAAAATATATATTTTTATTGATTTCAGAGAGGAAGGGAGAGGGAGAGAGAGAGATAGAAACATCAATGATGAGAGAGAATCATTGATTGGCTGCCTCCGGCATGCCCCACACTGGGGATCGAGCTGGCAACCTGGGCATGTGCCCTGACAGGGAATCGAACCCTGACCTCCTGGTTCATAGGTTGACACTCAATCACTGAGCCATGCTGGCTGAGCACAAGTCTTTATCTTATTATGTAGAAAGTAAAGCCCTTCCTGGGAACATTTTCTAAGTCTCATTGTCTATCTCTATGTAACAGGGCCATTTGTATGTGCCAGTAAGGGCAGGAAATAAATAACTTTAGCTTTCCATCTTTTGTAGTACATATAGAAAGGCAGGAGAGAAGTGGTTTGTAAATAAATTAATTTGGCATAGCCATTTCACAATGCATCCCATAGGAATCTCAATTTAAAAACAAAAATAGCACATTTTTTTTATGGACAGAACCACTGAGGCATATGAATTTAAGGATGATAATATTTGCTCAATGCCTAAGACCTAGATTCATTCTTCCAACTCTCCACTTAAATGCGACTCATCTTAAGGTCTGCAAAGTAATTGAATGAGTGATTTCTGTGCGGTTATTTTACACTAGGTAGATACTGGTTAATATACACTAATAGGTTTTACCTCTCCAGGGTGAACATGTGTCCTTTTTGGTACCAGAATCCATACCCCCTTCCTCTGGCAGTAAGAAATCCAGTTTTCATTTGAGGAGCCAAACCACACATACACAGTTTATATTGTTGGAGTGGGGCTGACCCTATCTCTGCATGGATCAATGAGTTATGCATAAGCCAATCCAGGCGTTCACCTGGATTAGTTGGGTTGATTGATTTTTTAAAGGAATGAGCATGTAGCCAGTCTGGGCCAGTGGGAGGTAAGCCTAAGCCTTTGTTGATACTGATAAGGAAGAGAGGCTTCCTTCTTCATGAGCTGGGATCTGTGAAAGTATAAACTTGGGGCTATTAGGGGATGCTACATGGCGATGACCCTCTTGAAGGCGACCCTAAAATGGAAGATGGCAGAACAAACAGATGTGAAAAGAAACACTACACCTTGGATCCAGCCATGATTTTCGCCAATATATCCCTAAACTTCCCACTTACATTCGTCAATAAATCCCCATCCTTTTTCTTAAGGCAGCTTGAGTTGAGTTTCTGTCTCCTTCTACTGACAATGTCCTAAATAAGACACTATCTAAAGGAAATTTAGGTCATATATTATGTAGAAATTTAGATATACTGTGTTCTTACTCAGAGAAATAAATTTCTATTGATAAAAATCTGCACACAAGCTCATATCAGTGTGGGAAGTATATTTCAATTTTTAAAATCATAATAGCAATGTGACCAAATACTTGTCCATGAATAGATATGAAGAAAATAAGATATTGTGATTTTCCAGCTGGTAGGATAGATGTTCAGGGACCAGAATTCTAGCTCTGACCCTACAAAGAATCTGCTCTGAGACCTTGTTCAAGTAGCTTTAGCTTTCTGAACCTCAGCACTTTCATTCCTAAAATTGGGTGAATAACACCTGCTGTGTCAAACTGCCAGTGAGGCTCCAACGAGACAAAATAACCCCAAAATACAGCACGATACAAACAAAACACATGATCTAAAATGGGTTGTCAAATTATAGCCCACAGGCCAAATTCTGTCTGCCACCTGTTTTTGTAAATAAAATATTATTGGAATACATCCATGTTAAATCATTTAAGTATGGTCTATGGCTGTTTTTGTAGCTAAAATGAGGAATTTCAACAGAAACCGTATGGTCTACGAAATCTAAAGACTTACCGTCTGGACCTTTCCAGTAAAAGTTGGCTGACCCTTCGTCTAGAATTAGGACAATCCTTTTAATAGCATGAAGGAAAATCATTTCTAATCAGCATATCCTGAGAGATTAGTGGGTATTCACTTTGTTACTTTCTTCTTCTTTCCCACTCTTCTCAGCTCTAGTTTTAATGTCCTCAACACTAAAAAACTGAACTGCATGGAAAAATAGAAATGGGAGTAATTTAAAAAATGTTCTTTTAAAATATGCATTGCACACATCTGTTGAACTATAATTTTATTATTATTCTATTGGAACAAAGGCATTTTGGACAGCTAGACTGGTGCTTTAAAATTCATGCAAAAAATGTTTTAAGTTGGAATCCAAAGAATAACTTCTGCTTCATCAGCTTGTGTGTGTCACATTAACTGTGCATGTGGATGAGCAAGTTGAATCATTTGCTCAAAGAGTCTGTCCTCAAGACTTCATAAAGGGAAGGACAGAGTGATAATAGTATTTGGTCTTTAGGATGGGTCATTTAGCACAAATCTGCAACATGTGTTCATTCACTGATACAAAAAGTATTTACCGAGCACCTACTGTATACCTGGCATTGTGCCAGGCAGTGGAGTTAGGACTTTGGATAAGACAGAATGATTGCTCATGATCCCTGGCCTCATGGCACTTAAATTCTTTTTGGAAATTCAGCTTTCATTTCATTTCTTCTTGATTCTGACATGCCATTGCTTAGCTTTTGCTCAAATACCCTAGCAATGGGAACACCTTTCTTGGCTGAGTAAATGTGGTCATTAGAGAATTTATTATTATTATTATTATTATTATTATTAATTATTATTAATCTGAAATAAACTTCCTTGTAGCATCCCTCTTTTTTATCTGTTGTTATACTCATGGCATCACAGATTACATCTGTTTTCTTTTTCACAGGATAGTTTTCAGATAGTGAAAGAATTCTTATGGTCCATTGCTCATCTCCAAGGTAAAAAAAAAAAATCATAATTCTCTAACTGTAGAATTTTAGTTCATATTTTACTCAATGCTGACCCATGTTATTTCCATTTTAAGTTATCTCAAGTGTGTGAAAAAGTTAAGATTTATAACAATAGGCCTGTGAGGCTGAAGTTAATTTATTTTGCCCCTAAGTACGTTAGGAATAATACACAACACCACCTTATAAGGGTTATTTCTAATTCTAAGAGACTCATCTGATTATTTACATTAACTGTGAAAATTAGAGCCAGTTACTAGCTTGAAATTTTGAATTGGGGGATATAAGAAGTCTTGGTTTCCAGGAATTTTTAATTAATAAAATTTCAGATAACGTATTTTTTTACTACTCTGACCTTTCAACATGGTTAATCTCTTAGTTTCAATGGTGAATAGAAGATGCCAGAGTGGCCATCTCATCATCCTGATCATGATGCTCATGCCCAAGAGATCAATGAGCTTGTCCACAGCTGCCGTACCAAACAAGAGGCAGGTGGGATAGTGTTCCAGTTACCTAAAACCCCCCACAAAATGTAATAGCTTAAAACAACATTGATCTTCTCACAAATCAGTATGTGGGCAGGGCTCGGTGAAGATTGCACATCTTCCCACTTGGAAACAGCTGGTCAGCTCAAAATCTGGGAGGGAGAAGGAACTGAAGGTGTGCTTCCTCTCCTGTCTGGTACCTGGGCTGGGGAGAGGCAGGTATCTGAGGATTCTAGGGGCTCCTCTATTCCTCTAATCCCTTGCAGCAGTTCTCAACCTGTGGGTCACGACCCCTTTGGCGGTCGAACCACCCTTTCACAGGGGTCGCCTAAGACCATCCTGCATATCAGATATTTACATTACGATTCATAACAGTAGCAACATTACAGTTATGAAGTAGCAACGAAAATAATTTATGGTTGGGTCACAACATGAGGAACTGTATTTAAAGGGCCAGAAGGTTGAGAACCACTGCTTTAGAGGCTTCTTCTCCGGCCTTGGGTACTTGTACACACGTACACACACACACACACACACACACACACACACACACACACACTCATTCACTTTCTGCCGAATATCTGAGGGGGCCCCTCTCTCCTGTACAGGGACCTCTCTATGCAGCTCTCTCCTCTCTGGTACTCAGTCCTATGAATTCAGTTGCTTTGTTTTTTCTGAATTCTCAGTTCTGTCTCCACAACTCAAGGATTCTTCCAGCCTCCACCTCAGGTCCCCTTCCCTGTGCCAGGGACTGAATTGTCTCTCAATACAGTAGCCTGGGACAATCATAGTGCTCACTTTGTTTATATATTATCTCATTGATGTCCAGGGTCTTCAAACCATTGTTTCATATATTTTGTTTACTTCTATTTGTTAGTTTCATGAAGGAGGACAAATTTTGGTCCCTATTACTCCATCTTAGATACAGAAGTCTTATTTTTTCATTAGGACATGCTTTGAAAGAGAGGGAGAGATAGATAGATAGAGAGAGAGAGAGAGAGAGAGAGAGAGAGAGAGAAGAAGAAGAAGGAAGAAGAAGAAGAAGAAGACGAAGAAGAAGAAGAAGAAGAAGAAGAAGAAGAAGAAGAAGAAGAAGAAGAAGAAGAAGAAGAAGAAGAAGAGAAAAGAAGAGAAGAGAGAAACATTGATTGGTTGCCTTCCATACATTCCCCAACTGGGGATGAAACCCACAACCTAGGTATGTGCCCTGACTGGCAAGCTTTTGGTGAACAGGACGAAGTCCAACCAACTGAGCCACTCTGGCCAGGCTGGATTTTATTCTTTTGAAGTCGTATAAATGGAATGGTTCCTGAGTGATCCTTCCCTGATGCAGGTGAATAGATGAAATGACCTGCTCACATCTGTCTCCCTCTACCCCTGTGTCCTGTTTTATGCTGCCTGGAAGCTGTTTGTTCCAAGAGAAAATTTTTAGTGATTTGGGTTTCCTCTTGGGATCCATCATTTGTCCTGCCTGAATCTTATCAGGCCATATCCACACTGAGCTCTTGAGAGAGGATTTTTCAATGATGTCACTCTCCTTTCAGGCTGCAGGTCTTCACAAGCTGGCATTGTCATCATTACCTTTATCTGATCCAGTGTCTTAGAAACACACGTCTCAGACAAATCACCAATAGAGTGTTTAAAAAGGCTAACATCTGATAAATAATTCCCCACTTCCCTCACCCACATACATTTTTATGGAGACAAAATTGTTTCTGCAGTTTCCTGACAAATGAAGGCACTGTCAAGATTATTGTGGCTAAGAAGGTGGTGAATATAGAACTGGAGATTTACCTCCCCTTATGCTTCATTTTTCATTCCATTTCCTAATCTAACGTGCTCAGGACAGACCTATAGTACAGGCCTCCACTTGGAAAATTACAGCTTGATGAAAATATTGAATGGGTTTCTATGGTGGAGGCAGAATTTGATTCTCAGAGCCAAAGTTGTTCATGGTGTTTTTTAACAGTGGTGGCTACCTGCTGTGTTCTCTCTCTCTCTCTCTCTCTCTCTCTCTCTCTCTCTCTTCTATCTTCTAGGCTCCTCAGTTCAAGCCTCAGCTCCATGGGATCCTGTTACAGCATATTGACTCACAGATTTGCTATAGAACTGCTTATTGTTCAGTAACTTTGAATTGTGAATCATGAGATTCAAGTTGCAAGGATCTTACCCAACCTTCTTTTTAGAAATGAGGAAGTGGAGGTTTATGAGGAGGAAGGGAGATGCCCAGGTCACACAACAAGGATACGACTAAGTCAGAGAGGATTCAGCACATCCCACTCTTAGAAAGTTATATACCATAGTCACCAAGTCAAGTTCTCTAGAAAATATCGAAGAGAATGAGCACTGTCTGCACTTCTTCATAGGATTACCGCATGTGAAAGTCTTTCTTTGAGTGACCTCATTACAGGGGAGGTTTATCAGACTCCCAGTTCAATATTGTTTTCAGTCTTCCTGCTCAGATTTCTTTGCCTAAACTCCCAGATCCTATAATTAATAATTATATATAATAGCAGGAGGACAATTATAATTTACTAGAGGCCAAATGCACAAAGATTCATGCAAGAATGGGCCTTCTTTCCCCTGGCTGCGGGCACTGCCTTCGCTCCTGCCGGAGCTGCCTTTCCACCTTCACTCCAGCCTGGAGCCGCCTTTCTGCCTTCGTTCTGGCCCAGAGCTGCCTTTCCTCCTTCCCATGCTGCCTAGAGGCCCAGAGCAGCTGGGGCGGTGCTGAACACCTGCTTTGTCACCATGGTGATGACACAAGCATCCCGCCCCGCCCCTAGCCACTCTCACCTGTGTATGCAAATTAACCCACCATATTTGTTGGGTTAATTTGCATACTCACTCCTGATTGGCTGGTGGGTGTTGCAAAGGTATGGTCAATTTGCATCTTTCTCTTTTATTAGTGTATGTATTAGTAATGAAGACTGGTCATCTTGCAACATCCATCACTCAATCACCCATTTCCTTTTCCTGATAGCACGGTATGTGTGTGTGGTAGGTGTGAGAAGTTTCTTCTCCTCTATCGGGTGATGTCTCTGTGAGATTTCAAACCAAGTTACCCTGCTTTTCTACTTACAGCAATCACAGTGTTACCAGGATAGTTCTTCCTTCCTTTTGCTGGCCTCATACAGCCGAAGGGAAGTCATGTGACTCAAGCTTTTCCAATTAGACTCTCCAGGGACTATAAATCTGGAACATGGTAGCTTAAGAATGAGGACAAATTTAAAGGTCATTCATTAGTATCATAATAGATATAAAATTGACAGATTGCACCACCATGATCAGATGTTACACATGTTATCATTAAAAGCTAACTAACATCTCACTTGTCTTTGAGAATATGGATCCAGAAATGAACCTAAGTAGTGAATAATAGTCAACAACTATCATGTATGAGGCACATTTCCAGTTTCCCTAGTTTTCTTCAGTTTTCTCCATTAAGTGGACTCAAATGTCAGCAACTTGCTTGAATTGGAGCTCCATGAAATCTGAGGCAAATACTTCAAGAGTGAGAGTCCTCTAGGCCTGATTGATGAGGGTACTTATCAAATTAGACAGCATCTAACTCAACAGTACATCCATTCAACAGACTACATCTGAAACATATTCAGTTTATTTACACCTTTGGGTGATTTTTCTTATGGGGTTCATGGTCCTGCGTTTGCGTTCATATGACCCCTTTCCCCCCCCACTATGTCAGCAGGAAGGTCAAGTAATGTCTACTTACATGAAAAATTCTTGTTCCTATCAGTTTCCAATTCTATCAGTTATCTGATAATCCTCTAATAAAGTCCCTTTCATTGCTTAAGCTGGCTAGAATAGCTTTCTGCTACTTACAGACAAAAAATTATGTGATATACATCCTCATATTATCTGTAGATGTTACTCAAGGCTGAGACTTATGCATACATTTACTATGAGATAAAATTGAAGCCTAGAGAGATTCAATCACCCTGCATTCTAAGATGACACAAGGAGCTAACAAAACTAGAATTGTGATTTGTCTCTTGACTGTTAATTCTGTACATTAACAATGTAGATGTAAGCATTGTTTGTTTTTTAAAGTAAGCCCTTGATAGAAGAACACTGATTGTGTTAGTTTGGGCTGTCTCAGAAGCTGGCTCTGAGATAAGGACAACTAGTTTATTCGGAACTTAATTCTAGGAAACACCAGTAGGGGAGTGAGTGGCTGAGACAGAAAGGGGCAAAGAGTGTGCTCTCAATATTTAGAACTTAATTGCCTGGAGGATTCTGAAAGCCAGTGTTGTGAACTGACTTGTGACCCCCTCCCCCCCCCGCCACCCCAATTTATATGTGGAAATGCTTACCTCCAATGTGATTGCGTTCAGAGATAGGACCTCTAACAAGGTAATTAAGATTAAATAAGGTTATGAGGGTGGAACTCTAATCCAGTATGACTACTGTCCTTATAAGGAGAGGAAGAGATCCCAGAAAAGTGTGTGCAAAGCAAAGGCCAGGTGAGGGCACAGTAGGGCATCAACTGAAGGGAAAGGAGAGATGCCTCAGGAGAAACCCACCCTGGTGACGCCCTGATCTTGGACTTCTAGGCTCCAAGACTGAGAAAATAAAATGTGTGTTGTTTAAGCCAACCCAGTCTGTGGCATTTGTTACAGTAGCCCAAGCAGGCTAATACGGACAGTGTGGAACATGTGCCTTAGTGTTATGCCGCCTGAGAACTGAGGAATTATAGGGTATGTGAACCCCAGTCATTTCTTAAAGTGTAGCCCCAGGTCCTACCGCATCAGCATTGCTTGAGAACTTGTTAGAAATGCAAATTCTCGGGCTCAGTTCATACCCACTGAATTAGAAACTCTGGGGGTGGGCCTGGCAGTGATTTAGCAAAGGCCTCTCTGGGTGATTCTGATGCCTACTAAAATTTGAGAACCACTGGTATCTACCAAGTCTCATTAATGATTGGTTGAGGGTTGCTCCTGGAGGCATTAGTCCCCCTGTACTTTAGGACTGCCCAGCGGTTGAGGAGGGTGAGTTCCAGAGGCTAGCCAAAGCTGCTTCCAGAGAGATGCAGACTCATGGTAGGAAGGTAGGCTTGTATTCATTGAAATAATAAGGCCTGAGGGGGTTACAAGTGAAGTAGCAATTGCTAAACTAATCATGATGATGGTACTGCATAAGCATTCTATTGTGTGGGACTTGAAGTCAGTAGCACTCTTGCAACTCCCTCATGGTCTTCCCTTTTGGTTGAAATTTCCAAGTGACTAAGGTTGTCTCCCCACATAGGTGCTGGTTTCTTTGAGAGAACCAGAGCAAGAGGGAGACAAATCTGTGACTATTATGTTTCAGGAACTGTCATGAGAAACTTAAATGTGCTTAGTAATATTTGCAATAATCCTAAAGAATAAATAACATGATCCTAATTTTATAGTTGAAGAGATCAAGATACGAAGAAATTTTCCTGAGATCACATTAAAACAAAGTGGCAAAAGTTAGAATTTGAACCTACATATTCCTGACTCCAAAAATCCATGCCCTACCCACTATCTCCTTAGGAGTTCATTGTGACTTCTCAATATAATGTATTTTGACATCGTGTGGTGCACATGTCTGAAAGAATCAAAATTTTAGTGTTCAGTTGGAAACTTGCACTTAATCAACATGAATATTGGGGGAGGAAGTCAAGGCTTAGACAGTACCTTAGCCATGACCATTGAGATTTGCTCAGAAGGCAAAATACCAGGTCTTATTACAAATAGCTGTTTCTAGAAGATTCCTGGTCTTCCCTAATAAACTCTTTTCAATGCAACTGTTTCTTAAGGAACCTGGGCATCAGGCCAACACTCTTAGTTGTGGTCTTGTATGTCTCATCTGTTGAGTTTAATTATGTGTACAATGTTCCTTTAATAAGAACGCTGGGACACTTCTGTTATCATTGCTCTAGCAATGTGGGGAGCTCATATAAAGGTTTTCATGCAGAAGACTACTTAGAAAAAATACTCATTGATACTAATAGGTACAAATACTCATTGACACAAATTGATAAAAATACTCTGAAGAAGTAGGGATAAGAAGATCGAGTGAAGAGAGCTCTCCCAGTGTTGCCCAGTCTAAGTCCCTGTGTAAGAATGATTCTTTCTAGAACAGATGGTAGGCAAAGGCCTACTAGGAGATCCAAGCACATGAGCTATGAGGCAGCCCATTCCAATAGGGAACAATTGGAAAAGCAAAAGAAAACCAGAGTTTTTCCAAGAATTCTGACCTAAATGTGGCCTTCCTAAGTGGGACCAAAGCATGCGTTTTCCTTACATGGAGTATATTGCTACCCAGCTACATTTTTCATATTTCTTCGGGTTAGTGGTACAGAAATCCCAAAACAAACCAAATTTATCTCTAGGTCTTCATGCTGACTTTGCCTCTATTACGGAGATAGAGATCAGACAGTCAGGACTCACATGTTCTCCCCATGTATTGTACCAGCCACACTCCACACTGTTGCCTGGGAGATTAACCATTATTAAATAAAGCAATTCCTGCCACACATCTTGTGACAAGCAACTCAACAGCAAATAAAACCTGCAAATGTGGGCTGCTGCTCTTCTGACTAGACTTTGGATTCTTTTTTAAAACCCAGGTTTGTTTTTCTGTCCATGGTACCTTGATGTGCATGAGGACCACCTGGGAGCATGAGTCACTTGACTTCTCACCGAATCCCCTTTTAGCCTCTCTTGAAGAGGCTTGCTTTTATTTTCTCCCTGGGGTGGCACTAGGGCCCCACACAGTCAATGTTTTTAAGTCACACCCTTCAAATTAATGAATATCTATCCAACTTTTTTTCCATGGAAATAAATGGAAAAGTGTTGAGATAGCTATGAATATACATTTTACATATCAACATACACAATTGTACCCTTTGAGGGTATGATTTTTAACTAAATAATTATGTTAGCTAGCACTTTTGCATCTTCCTTTGGTAGATTTGGATAAAGTTTTAGGGACCTCATTTGTTGTCCTTTTCCTGTAATGTTTCAGCATTATCTCCATGGTATTTGCTGATTACTGGGACTTCTACTTATCTAACTCTAAGAAATACAAAGATTTGTAGCCCACTTCATTAATTTCTCAGTTATGTTAAACATTTCCCCATGTTACTTATCCTACCACATCATGATGTTAATGGCTGTGCAATATTCTAATACATGGATGCACCATAATATATATAACACATTCTTTAATTTTGAAGATTTAGTTTATTTCCTATTTAATTAATATTCTTGTACAATCTTCCTCATTTACATTTCTCATGATTTTTTTTAGAATAAAATTCCTAGTGGCAAAATGACTGGGTCAAAAATTATGCTTATTTAAGACTTTTAATAAATGTCACTGATTGTAAGGGGCACTAAATTATATTCTCAGTAGAAAAGTATAGGAGTTTTTGAGTCTATACATCCTATGTATTAGCATTCTTTCTCCTCTTAAGCAAAATTATACCTTTGTCCTGGCTGAGCCTTTGGCAAAAAATGGGGATTCTAGAAAAGGCAAACTACTAATACAAGAAAAAATAAATAAACACACACACACACATCATATGGTTGTATTTTTCTTAGTTAACCTTGCAAATTAAACTCTTCACCTTCAATGAAAATATATTTTCTTCTGTCTGACTCAATTTAGACTATGAACATTAATTCTTCAGACTAATGCTGCCTTTAGCTTCTTCTTGTATATAGTTACAGCTTAAATGACACCTATATGCATGTTCAGTGAGATTTAACAATCAGTCATCAAGTCTATGCCAGGTATAAGGCTGTGCCTGGCACCAGGCAGGGCTGGAGAAGAAAAGGAATATGACATGGCCCCTGCCCATCATAGGCTCACTCACAACTTAGGGAAAGATTGTGGTTGGAACACAAGGCCCACTGGGTAGGCAAAGGCTATATGAGAGGTATAAAATTTAATAAGAGAACAGGAAAGTAGTAGTATTAACAAAATAAAAATAACAACAGTAATATGATTGCTACTCTCAAAACTAACCCTTTTAAATTCTCCTTAGGTACCATGTAATGTATTGAGTGCTTTACATATCTTTTTGTATTCAGTCATCAACACATCAATATGAATAGGTACTAATGTTATACATTTTTGTATATGAGAAACCAGGAAATGAAGAGGGTAAACCAGTTGTGAGGTCCTGTTGCTAGAAAATGTTGGAAGCATTGGGAAGGCCTTTAGAAGAAGGCAGAGTGTGAGGTCTGGAAGAAGGGTTAAGGCCTCAGTGTGCAGAGACTGGAGGAAAGGCATTCCAGGCCGGAGCACAGTCTGAGCAAAAGCACTGTAGTAGGACAGGGCAGGCCATGTGTGAGGAAGCAGCACTAAGGGGCCAAAGCCCGGATATGGTGGAAGATAAAGGGGGCTGGAATGTGGTGTGGAAACCCTAGACCAGTGATGGCGAACCTATGACACGCGTGTCAGAGGTGACACGCGAACTCATTTTTTGGTTGATTTTTCTTTGTTAAATGGCATTTAAATATATAAAATAAACATAAAAAATATAAGTCTTTGTTTTACTATGGTTGCAAATATCAAAAAATTTCTATTTGTGACACGGCACCAGAGTTAAGTTAGGGTTTTTCAAAATGCTGACACGCCGAGCTCAAAAGGTTCGCCATCACTGCCCTAGAATGCCAGGTTTAAGCCTGTGGGTTTCATTATGTTGGCAGCCAAAGGCATGCATTTTAAAGCCATGGCAGAGGTTGAGTGATCTGATCAGAGCATTAGAAGGAAAGTCTGGTGATATTTCATTGGATGAGGCTTTACACTAGTCTAGAAGGAATTTTGTACAGAATGATAAATGAGCTCAAGATATATTTATGTATGTAAGTCTCATATTTGAGATGCTGTGGCTAGAGATGGGGACATAGAAACAATAACTCAAATTTTATTGGCATTTGCTCTGAAATTGAATCATCCCTAGGAACCCTAAAGTACTTTTCTTTTATCTCTCAGAGCAATTTCATCTCACCAGTTTTTAGCCCAAATGGACACACTCATGCCCAATTCAGAACAAAAAGCTTTTCACCACAGTCCTTTGTTATCTGTATCTATTTTTATCTGACTTCTAAATAGACTCGGAGCTTTTTAAAAAATCCTCATCCACGGATATATTTATTGATTTTAGAGAGAGAGGAATGGGGAGGAGAGAGAGACATTGATGTGAGAGAGAAACATTGATCAGTTGCCTCCTGTATGCACCCATATCTGGGACTGAAGCCCCAAACTAAGTATGTACCCTGACCAAGAATAGAACCCGCAACCTTTTGGTGTATGAGATAATGCTCCAATCAACTGAGCCACCTGGCCAGGGCTAAACTTGGTACTTTTTGAGGGTTTGGTTGACCTTTGATTAATTGTTTTCTAATTGCACAACACTGAGCCCTGTGTTTTGTGTATAATCAGTGTTAAACATTGAGTGAATAAACCACAGATGGAACGCAGACCGGTGTCACATACTGTGTTGTCTATGCCTGAATGCATATCTAGAGCTATGCCTGGGTGTCTACCAAACTCCAGCCAATGTCCATTACCAGGGATAACGTTTAGCACATTTAGACATGATGAACTTATTTACATTTATATTGGTGTCTAAAATCATCTGCTGGGACTGAGCTCATCTTAATTTATTACGACTTTCACTGCCTGCCAGGAAGTGATGATGTGCCTGAATTTCACTTACATTTCTTAGCAGGAACCCAGCCTCAATCAATATTTGAGGGGAATGAAAGTTCTAGGGAAGGCTTGGGATATAATTCTAGCTAATACATTATGATCATTCATAGTGAAACTATCATCAGGCCTCTGATGAAAGAATTTGCTAACAGCTGTTCTCTGTAGTTATTCTTGTTTTTTATCCCCATGGATAATCAGCGGGCAGATTCAGAATAGATCTTGGTCTTCAGAAGTCACTTAGGAAAACAGCACTGGATTGGGCGCCTGGAGATCTGCTTTCTCTCTAGGGCTCAGCTGCCAGGGAGCTATTTGAGGTTGATAATGGGTCTTTCAGAAGATGGAGATGATAAATCCAGTGTGAGGACTTTGAAATCACCTGCAGGCTACCTTGCTATGGGTAAAATCGATAAAGCCATCTCAGTCAACCAAGAAGCAGCTTGAGAGAACCTATACTGTGACAATCTGATAAATGTTCATTCAAACCCAAATGGGGGCGAGATGAAACTTTGAAACGACCACAGTGAAATTTCCCTATTTGCTTTATAAGCCACCAGTCTTTATAACATTTTTATGAGGTCTACTCTTTATCTAAAGCCACATTTTGCTTTAAATCTGTTCCCTATAAGGTTGCTCTCCTTCCCTTTTGCTCCTTACAAACCTTCATGCTTTGTGGGAAAATACTCTAGGGGTAAGAAAGCCGGTTTCCATTTGGCAAAATGGAAGAAGAGGAGTTTATCTTGAGTGCATTTGCAGCATCCCTTTCTTTGTTCAATTGTGCTCAGTGCTTTCCCTACAACTTTGAACATGAATGGGCAGGCAGGGAAGCAGAGGTTGGGCCTGATCTGTGTTTACAAATAGCTGATAATCATTCTTTCTCTTTTATTTGTTCAACAAACACAGATTGAGGGTGTTATTATTTTTTAAAGTGTGCTTTGGGTAGAGACAGACAGGTTCCTGTATCAGCTCTGCTGTAAGACTGTTTGGGTGACCTTGGGCCACTCTCTTAACTTCTCCCAACCTTTGCGCCCTCATGTGTAAGAGGAAATAATAATAGTATCCGCTTCATAGGGTTACTAAGAAATGAAGTGAATAAGGTGTTTCAAGTGCTCTATGCAGGCCTATTTGAATAAATAGAAGCAATTATCATTACAGGATGTGCTCTATTTAATGTTCTGGAGGACACAAAGTTGAATGAGATTAGGCCATGGTCTACAGGGAGACATATCCCATTCAGATCGAGCGTTATGGAAATTCAGAAAAAGCATATACTTCAGCTGGGAAGTTGGAAATCTGTAAATCATAGAGCAGATGATATTGAATCTGAGTCTTGACTGATGGGAAGATTTTGGACCAGGGGGGATAGGGTGGTGGTATGTGAAATATGGTGTATATGTGAGGTAGATACCACACCCTTCAGCTACCTTCTACCCATATTACCCTGTTTCTCTCCTAATGAATCACCAGGTTCCTCTTTGTGACTCTGTTTCTCCCTGAAAGCAGTCAATGGTATTCAGTTTTAATATTATTTCACCCAGATGAATGTATTGCAAGGCTCTTCACATGGCATCCTTGGCTCTTCATAAATGCTCTGACCCATGCACCCAGCCTTCTTTGGTGTTCCTTCTTCCCTCCTCATCTGTTTCTAGACTTTATCTTTCTTGTAGGACTTCATTTCAGCGAATGAAAGGATGGGGGTAAAAGGGTGACTGAGCTCCTTCTTTGAACCAGGCCCTCTCCTGAGCATTTTATATGCCCTATTATGCAATCCTCACACAGAGCCTTTCAGGTAGATAGTATTTTCTCATTTATACAGTAGGAAATTGAAGCTTAGAGAGGTTAAGTACCTTGACTTGTGAAATGAACAAAAGGCATGAAAACAAAAAGAACTCTGGATGTCGGTGACTTAAAATAATGAAGGTGTGTTTCTTGCACATGTTCCTGTCCATCCTGGGATGTTTGGAGGCTCCAGTTTACATGTCCTCAGCCTGGCACCCTGAGCAACAGAGTGGACACTCTGAATCGTGGTCAGTCACTAAGACAGAGGGAAAGAGAAAGCGTGACAAACTGTGTTGCTTCTTTTGTGTTTCACCCAAAAATGGCATGTATCCCTTCTCACCTTTCAATGGACACAAGGTCACAGGCCACATTTCCTTCAAAGGGGGCAGGAAAATCCCATTCCATAATGTGCTCCAAGAATAACTTAAAATATTTAGTGTACAGACAGGTGACTACCATATGTCCCAAAGTCACCCGGTGGTGCCTGGGCCTATTCAGTTCCTAGCTGTGTGCTCTTACACACAGCACTTGGTGCCTCTTAGCACGAGATAATTCCCTTTAAGCTAGTCATTGACAAGGCTTTCAATCATTGTCATGCTCAAGGGTATTTACCTTTAAGGACCAAATATTTGATTTCTAATGGTAAAATTTCAGACACGGCATGAGGTAGAGATGAAAGATTTAAGCTAAGGGTGTTCAGGGGCCCCGCACATTGTACAATGTAGGACTCTATTTATGGGAGATAATGGATACTAGGCTTTAAAGTGACAAAGAATTATTCTGTGGCCGTTGAGCTCTCATTTTAAGTCTGTATCCATTCCTGAGGAAGATGAGTCAGACGCTGGGGATTGCAAAACTGAGGGGCAGCCTGGGAAGTGACAAGAGCATTAGACATCAATGTAAGAACTAGGTTCTGCACACAGCTTTCCCAACAATAGGCTGGATGAACGTGGACATGTCCGTTTCTCTTTCCGGGCCTCAGTTTTCCCTTCTGCCAGCTGTTTGAAATGGAGGACTTCTAAAACTTTACTGTGCATATAATTTTCTTGGGGATTTTTTAAAAATGCAGATGCTGAATCAATAGGTATGGGGTAGGGACTGGTCGTCTTTATTGCAACAAGCTTTTGGATGATGCTGACACTGGACCCCTGGGCTATACTTTGAGTGCCAACACTTAGAGGATTTCTAAGGCCAACTGTTAGTAATCAACACACATTTATTTGGAACCTCTGTTGATACTGAGATAAAGAACACACAGTTCCTACTCCCACTAGAAATACTCACATCCCAATAGGGAAGCCAGACAAATACATCACTTCAAAATAGTATGATAAATAACAAAACTGAAGTTTCATACGAGATAAAACGATGCCACAGAACAGAGAAGACATGATTTATTCGGGGATAGTGGGTGAGGGTAGAGATGTCGGAAAGTCACAGATCATGTGGAAAAGTGCTGAAAACTGTCGAATGTTACATCTAGAAAGGGAGTCTCTTTATCTCAGAGGACACTCAACAATTCCTTTGTCCCTGGGAGGCACAGCTGTGGGTAACGGAGAGGAATTATTTTGATCAGTAATCTTGACTACTTCATCTCATTCCGTGATTGCTTTCTGTGTGCCTCCCCATCCTGTGGCTGCCTGTTAGCCTGACACTGATGAAAGATTAACTACCATGGCTGAGGCCCCGGTCTGTTCAGAAGCTCCAGCAAGCAGGAAGCTGGCAGAGCAGCAGCAAAAACAGCTCTTTTCCACAACCCCCCCCCCCCTCCCCACCCCCTGCTCTCCTCTGAACAGGCCAGAAGCCGTGAGTCAGAAAAGGAAAAGCAGGTGGGTGGAGAAAGGATGCAATCTACATCTGCACCAGGCAGGGATTCTGTTTTCTAAAAGAACACCTGAGCACACAGGCAGAAGCCCAGTGGAGGCAGGGGTGTCCCCATCCCCTCAATAATGATGTCCTAGGCAGAAAACTGCTTGATTAAGAATTATGGAGAAGGGGAGAGAGAAGGTGAATGAGGGAAAGGCCAGAGATACTGTCTTCTTCTGGCTCATCGTAGGTTTGCTTTGAAATAGGTCATTGTAATACTGAAAGGTGGTCACACTAAAAGGAGTCCTCAGGTGGCCCTTTAGAGAACTGGCATCTGGCACCAGCTCACTGTATGACCTTGGGCAAGTCAATCTCTGTCTGAGACTCAGTTTTCCTGACCATGTGGTGGGAAGGTTGGGCACAGTTTCACAAAGATCATCCCTTGCATCCTCACCACCTCCACCTGCCACTTCTCATATAATACCAGATTTGTGGCCAAATTTAGTGATCTCAGAATCCAATTTTCTGTTTTCCATGGATCCAGATAATCTCCTGTCTTTATTCAGGCATTGAGTCTTCATTTCCTTTCAGAGATGGAAATGGGCATCTAAGGCACCATTTTTCCTTGCCTGGGTGATTGTAACAGTCTCCTGGCCACCTTGGAACCACTGCTATCCTTCAACATTTCCTTATCCAGGCACAGCCCGAGATCTTTTAATATAAATGAGACAGTGTCACCCCTACTTACAATGACCTTGTATGTAAAATGAAATGTAAATTTCCACAAGATCTTGGCCTACAAGATCTTGTGCCCTCTGTAATCCCAATTTGTATCCTCATCTCATATTCACTGTGTTCCAGCCATACAAACCTTTCTTCTGGTCCTTGAAAACTGCAAGCTTGTTCCTGCCCCAGGGCCTTTGATCTTCCATGGCCTGAAATGTCCTCTCTCCAGACCTTCGCATTCAAGGCTCATTCTCAGTCAGTTCTCAGATCATCAGTGAGACTGCCCTTGACCACACTGACCAAAGAACTCCCCTCTAGCCCCTCACTTTAGTGTGTTGCCTTGACAGCATGACTCATTATCATACATTATCTTTTCCCTTTACTCCCTGCATATTGTCAGCCTACTGTTCACCAGGGACTTTGTCTTGTTTATCTCCCCGGCAATAGTCAGATAGGTGCTCAGGGAATATGTGTTAGGTAAATGGAAAAATGGAAGAAAGTGAGGGACAGAAGAAGAAAAACGTTGAAGGAGTGGGTGGGGGAATTTCATGTTATGGACAAGGCATAGTCCTGGATGTTCTCATTTTCACTCTTGTGATGTAACTTAACCTTCACAACCACACCGCAAGGAAATGGAAACGTACTCTGTCTGTGATTTGGACTTAGCCCTTTATGCATCAAAACTGAACAGTTAAGCAAGTTGTTGGACAGGGCTGAGCATGAGCAGGTGTAATGTGATGCAGTTTTTAAAATGGTAGGAACAGCCCCACAGTGCCTCCCTTACTCGCTGGATGAGGTCTTAGCCACCCTCCATCCAAGCCTGAGGCTGCAGCTTAAGACTTTGATCCCTGTTTTTCAAGCAAATCCATCTGAGAGGAGTAAGGCTTGTAGCTCTTCTCTCTTTTATATCTCTCTGCGAATTACATTAGCACTGGTGGAATTAAATGTGTATTTAGAGATGAGAACAGAGGTGAGAACACCCTGATAGACAATCCAAATGGAGGTTCGCAGCCCTAGGTACACATGACAGCCACTGGGATGATTTTAAAAGTATTCATGTCCAAGTCCATTCCTAGTTTCTGAATTGATTGGTCTGCATGGGCCCAGGTTAAGATATGTTTTGAAAGCTCCGTGGATTATTATATGGTGGAGCCAAGTTGAGATGACTAATGTAAGGAGTGGATTCAGGAAGACACAAGGCATCCCCTTGTCATTGGTATTTTCTTAGTGAGACTTGCCAGACAGTGGACAATCACCGAAAGCCGCTAAGTGGTTAGAGCAACAGCCTGTACACCAAAGGGTCCTGGGTTCAATTCTCAGTCAAGGGCACATACGAGGGTTGTGGGTTTTCCCCTACCACCACCACCCCTAACCCCGTTGGGAAGAGTTCAGGAGGCAACCAGTTGATGTATCTCTCTCACATTGATGTTTCTCTCTCTCTCTCTCTGTTTCTCTTTCCCTCTTTCTCTTTCTCTCTCTCTGGCCCTCCCTTCCACCCTCTCTGAAAATCAATAGAAAAAATATCCTCATGCAAAGATTAACAATAATAACAAAAACCAGGGGTGGAGATGGCAGCAGAGTCAGAGGTAGACAAAGTGTTTAATCCCAATACAAAACAAAAAAACACAAAACAAAACAAAAACAAAAAAACACACACAACTCAAAGAAACCATTGATTTTGAAGGTTTTGAAAGCCCAAAAAGACGTTTAAAGCTTAATGAGCCCGGCTCGCATGGCTCCATGGTTGAGTGTTGACCTATGAACCTATGAACCAGGAGGTCACAATGCGATTCCCGGTCAAGGCGCATGCCCAGGTTGTGGGCTTGATCCCCAGTGAGGGGTGTGCAGGAGGCAATCAATCCATGATTCTCTCTCATCATTGATGTTTCTATCTCCCCTTCTCCTTTCCTTTCTTAAATTAATAAAAATATATTTAATAATAGTTTAATGACCTGGGAGGAGAAAGGGATTGGAGACTTATGTTTCAAGAGCAGAAATTAGGTGGCCTCCTTGGAATTCTGACAGGAGAGTTAAACTTTTGTTGGCATCTCTCATTGCAGTGTCCTTGAGGTGGCACCACTTCCAATGGGAGATTCTGAATGGATGCTTGTGGGGGCTGGATACTCATCACCTTGACTTTGGCATCTGGGCTCTCTGGTTTCCAGGATTTGAAAGATTGACATCTCAGTCTCAGTTCAAGTTGCCCTCACTTCAATTTACTGCTGAATCACCAGCAAACGTGTAGTACAAAGAGAACGCACCAGATAAAGACACAAGAGAGTAGAAGCAGCTTCCGGGGTCAATGCAGTTTGCAAGAAAAGAGGGCCCCTCCAGGTTGGAGGAGTAAAGGAACCACTGACTCCTTGACTTTTGCCATGGGTGCACGTTAAAGGGCCACCAACCATATTAGGAGGCAATTCCTTTCTGAGGTTGTTATTCTTGTCAACTGGTAGAGTGGGACCCAGGAGGACCCCAAAGTGGCTGTACCAAAGCAGGTGGGGAACAAGCCACTGATTGCATAAGTGGGTACCAAGAAGAGTGATGATGGCAATGCTAAAGCACTGGAGACCACAGAGGCCTTGCCCCCATTTCTCTGGAGTACTCGAAGCCCAAGAAATTTTATAATTCAAAGCAGTAAGTAGAGCAGCAGGGAGGATGATAAATATTGAAGCCAGTAGGGGTTCAGAGCTGGATTTGATTTGATCTAAGAAAATAAAGACCCATGTTATCTCTTGTACTTGTGGAATATAGATCAATTCATTCTTGTTATAATAATGATTTTACTTTTAGAATTTTGTACTAATGAATTAAACAAAATCGTATGTAAAGGTTAGCTGCAGGGATGTTCATTACACCATTTTTATAACAGTGAAAATCTGAAAAGAAAAAAAAGATGTAGATGTTTATCAATAGAGTGCCAATGGAGTGCATTTTTGTTCATTTACACAAAGTGCTTCATAAACCATAAACAGTATTGTGGAAATATCTTTAATTACTACAATGAAATTAATATATAATGAAAAACAGGTTAAAACAGTACAACCTTTTAAAAAGTAAAATGGAACCAGCTAGGTATATATGCCTCAAAAAAAGAATCTGGAACATATACTAGTATATCAAGGAATAACAGCAGGGATTCCTAGTTGGTGGAACAATACATTATTTAATTTTCATCTTTTTTGCTTGTATGCTTTTATTCTGATTTCTCTACAATGAATATATGTACAAATACATTTAAAAAATAAAAATATTAGAGACTAGGTATTCAAAGAAAAAAAAGAAATTTCACCTAGCAGTATTGACAGCATTGAAGAAACATGGATTTGAAGGGGATTTCATTCATCCTTGGCGAATGCCCTTCTCATACCCTTGTTCCCTTGATGAAACAGCCATCCTGTTGGATTTACAATGGCCTCATGCCCTCCTCTAAATCCATGTCTTCTTTCAAGTGCTGAACCTTTCTACAAAGGCCACTCTGAGCTGACTGAGGGGAAGCATTTTCCTAAGAAAGGTTGATTCTGTTTCACAAGGAGGAACAGGAGCAGGAGGCACGCTCCCCAGAATGCCAATCCACATTGTTCACTTCCTCTTTGAAGTGCCCAGAACATTTATTTTTACACTGTACAATTAGCTGGGTTGCAGGGCATCGCACATTGTTCTCTGATGGTATGCAAGTCATTTCCTCAAACAGGAGTGAACCTCAATAAGGCCACTCTGAGCTGACTGAGGGGAAGCATTTTCCTTAGAAAGGTTCATTCTGTTTCACAAGGAGGAACAAGAGCAGGAGGCACGCTCCCCAGAATTTCAATCCACATTGTTCACTTCCTCTTTGAAATGCCCAGAACATTTATTTTTACACTGTACAATTAGCTGGATTGCAGGGCATCGCACATTGTTCTCTGATAGTATGTAAGTCATTTCCTCAAACAGGAGTGAACCTCAACCCAGGATCCCTCTTCCACATTCTTCCTTGTGTTGTGTTCTTTTCCTTATTACCATCACTATCTGGCTTAGGGAGAATCCTCCAGGGAGGTGGAGTTTGAGCTTTGATGAGATTTGGCTTTGAGGATTTGATGATCAAACTACATTCAACACACCCAAGGGCAAATGGAAAATATTACCCTTAATAATTACAATAATAGTAACAGTTATAATGCATATGTGAACACGGTGTAATTGTTTTATTCTTCCAAATAATTTTCAGCAATATTACTTCATCAATCTTCATAGAAAACCAATGAAGTGAGTAAGGTTAATGAGTGGGAATTTTCTCCATTTTTACAGATGAGAGAAATAGAGTGCAGAGAAATTAAGTGACTGTCCAAATGATTTACAAGGTATTACTTGTGGAACTGAGGCTAGCATGCACGTTTCTTTCTTTCTTTTTTTTTAAATAAATTTTATTGATTTTTTACAGAGAGGAAGAGAGAGGGATAGGGAGTTAGAAACATCGATGAGAGAGAAACATCGATCAGCTGCCTCCTGCACGCCTCCTGCTGGGGATGTGCTCGCAACCCAGGTACATGCCCTTGACTGGAATTGAACCCGGGACCCTTCAGTCCGAAGGCCGACGCTCTATCCACTGAGCCAAACCGGTCAGGGCAACACGTTTCTTTTATTTTATACCCAAATCTGTTTTGATATCAGCACACAACCACACTCATGGCTGAACTATAATATGTGCTTTGTTCGTTTTAGGTTTTTGTAGTTGTATAAACAATATTTCTCTCCTCTAACATTGAAAAACTGTAGGTCCTTTTGATGAAGACCAGAGAATTTAAAGGTGAACAGATAGTGGAATTTATCCTATTCCATAATTCTGGACCAATAAAGAATACACACAAGGGTCACTAGTTCAGTGTAGTAAAAGAAATAGTATTTAAAATATCCAAAGAAGCAACCCAATAATCCATCAAAGGCAGGGCGGTCTAGCAATATGGACTGTGAGAATGCTGACTAGGGCTTACTTCTCCCTTCCCAACCCATCCCTCCACCAATCCTTGGCCAGAACAGAATCCAGAGAGCAGGGTATGAGGCCAGCTGCAAGGGAGGAATGCATCATGGGAGAATGGCTGGCTTGTACACCTGGGGGAGACCCACTAACCAGGTGTGATTAGGTACGCAGCTAAAGACAGGAGCAAACTAGTTTTCTGACTTCAAAGTGCAGGAGCCATTCCCATGTATAAAACCTTATCCAGAGATGCTAAGATCTGGGGAAATCAGTCCTACCTTTTTCCTTGGGCAGAGTAAGAGATGATAAATGGTCATTCCAATCTTCTTTGTTCCAGGAAAACACAAAAGTAATACAGAAGTCAATAGATGTTATCTGTTAGTTACTCAGTAAGTGTTAGACCCAAATTCTTACAATGTTTTCCTCTGCTCCAACCACACTGGTCTCCAGGCTGTTTTCCAATCATGCCTGACATGCTCCTATCTCAGGGCCTTTGCACTAGCTGTTGTCTTTGAGCAATCTTCTTCCATAGAGTCACATAATTCAACCCTTCACCTACTTTGCGTCCTTATGCCAGTATCATCTCCTTAGTGAGATCTTCCCTGTGTACTGTCCATTTTATTTAAAATTGACTCTACCTAACACTCCATTGCTATAGCTTACCTCATAGCATGTAACACCATCTAACATATTCTATTTTGATCTGTTTTGATCATTGCCTGCTCCCCTAATTAACATACATATACTCCATGAGAGCAGACAAAGACCTTTGTCTGTTTTGGTCATTGCTGTATTCACATGGCCTTTGTGTGGGGCAGAGATTTCACTCAATACATCTTGTTGAATGAGTGAATGAACAAATAAGCTGTTGATGTGTTATATGGGCAGACAGAGGCCCAGGGAAACGCAGTGGCTTTTCCAAGAAAATCTTCCTGGCAAATAGGATTCATCACCCACTAGAACCCAAGGCTGCTGATTCCTGGTTTGGCTGACCTCCCACCACCACCTCATGATGCATTTCCAAATAAGGGGTCCTGCTGTTTTTAAGTGGCTGTGCATTTAACTATGACACAGGGGCATTTTACTTTAGAGAATCAGCTCAGAGACAAAGGAAGAAGAGACAATTCAGTTCTCCAGCTAGCTAGTATAGGCAACCCCTGCTGGTTGGACTTTCAGAATTTGAATTTTCCTTCCCACTCTACAAAAGAACTATTTTTGAACACACAATGTAACTTTGCATGACAATGAAAGCACAGCAAAGTTCTCATCTAGTAGAGAACCTCAGTAGCTCTTTCTTGAGCAAAGTACAAACTCACAAACTAGGGCAGGGATTCCCTACCCTTATGAGTTTTGTTTGACTTCATGGTACTTCTTTCTTTCTCTGGCCCTCTGTAACATTAAGGGATCATGCGATTACAGGAGCATAGCCTAGCCCTTTCTTTAGAACTGCAACGCCCCAGGGAGGTTGTAGGCTGTGCACAAGTAGTGAGGTGCCCTTTAAGAAGCTGGAACTTAAAGATGTAGACTGTTCTCCTAGAGCTAAATACCTCTATCTGTTCATAATAGATTTGTATAAAAGTTAGAAAAGGCCTCATAAAGAATAGGAATATTTCTCAAGCCAGAACATGATTTTTTTTCCTGTGACTTCCAGGGTTTTTCCATTCAAGTTTCAGGTCTCCCTTAGTATCATAGCACCAGTAAAGTCAACCATACCACTTCGCTGCGTGAAACACTCCAATGGCTTCCCACTGACATAGTTCTTCAGCCCCATGTCCTTTCAGACTCTTGCTCATTTCAGGGTACTGCCCATGGGGGGGGAGGGGGCCTTCCTTTCATCCTTGCTTAGCCTTTCCCCAAGGAACTTACCATCTCTTTGGAGGGAGTGTGCGTGGGGGGGATAGAGATATGGAAATAGGCTTCTTGTGTGTAGAAGCCTTTACCCCAGCTGCTTCCTCTGTGTGGACATCTCTGAGTGCTCTTTCTGACTAAGTGATCCCCGGTTTTCAGGTCTCAGCTCCAGGGATGCCCTCCTCCTCTAGCCCCCAAATGTACATTTAAGAGCCATCATAAGGGCTATCAGAGACCCATGCTCCACGGTGCCAGATCTCTTCAGTTTGCCCCTTCAGATCTAGTTCACTCTTCTCTGTCTTCCTGTGTGCCACAGAAGGTGGATCTTTGGGCTCCTTGCCCCGCAGTTTCCAATTTGGTTTTTACCTCTCAGGAGGTGAGCAGGGTGAGAGAGGGTGGGCTGCTCTGGGTTGCCTGTTTCTCTACCCAAGGCTCTAGCTTCCATCAGGCAGCTCTCTCCACACAGCTATCCTTGTTGGTAATCCCTCTGTCCTCCTGCCCCTACAGACACAGGCCTAGTGAGAGCTCCCAGCTCTTCCTAGCTCCAGGGCACTGCACTATTGCTTGTTGGGTTTCCTCTACTCCTGTCTTTGGAAATATGTTCTTTACTACTCACAAATACATACTGATACCGTTGTTAATTTCATTGTAATTCCCTGGTTTCCTGTACTGTCTCTAGTCCCTCCCCTCCTGCTCCACCCTCCCTTCAAGTAGATAGAGTAGTAAGTTCCATGGGAGAAAGGACCTTTCTTGTTCCCATTCATGCATAGTTAAGAAACTACTATAGCTGAAACCGGTTTGGCTCAGTGGATAGAGTGTTGGCCTGCGGACTGAAAGGTCCCAGGTTCGATTCCGGTCAAGGGCATGTACCTGGGTTGCGGGCACATCCCCAGTGGGAGATGTGCAGGAGGCAGCTGATCGATGTTTCTCTCTCATCGATGTTTCTAACTCTCTATCTCTCTCCCTTCCTCTCTGTAAAAAATCAATAAAATATATTAAAAAAAAAAGAAACTACTATAATGCCCAACACATTGCAAATGTTAGCTAAAACTTGTTTTGAATAAATCCATTTAAAACAAAATCTAGTAGATTTATTTATGTGTTTATGTTTGCCTACAAATATAAAGCTTGGGATTTGAGTTTGGTTTCATTTAAAGGTAGTAAAGACTGTAATAAAATTGTCTTGTAACCAAGATCAAGAATTAAAATGGAAGAGACACACACAGAGGTAAGGGAAGAGGTTTCTGTTGTTGTTTAAAGGGCCAATTACAGAGGAATAGGAGGAAAGGTACATGTGAGAAGGACCTTGGGAAGCAGACACAGAATATTAGCTAAAGAAAAGTGGTAAGAATCAGCCAGGGGTGTAATATCCAACAGAGAGCTGAGAAACTTGGGTTTTGTCTTGATTTAACCTTATCTCTCTGTGGCATTTATGAGAGAATTCATTGTCAAACTCATTATCCCAGTGCACACTTTTTGCCACAATAAAATGTCTTTAGGAGAGTTGGATTAATATTTTCTTAAAGTGATCTACTTAGTTAATAGGAAGCATGTTTCACTTAGTCTTGGAGAAACAAAGACAGTTTTATCTTCTCTATTAAATCTCTTGTAAATTGAATTTTTCACAACATCTATGTTCAATAAAGTGTACTAGTCAAAAACATATAAATAGTACTGCTTCCTCTCATTAGGACTATAAGCAGGTGAAAATCTAATGAAATTATTTAAACATTTTTAGGCTATACAGTTGAATGCATACTTTTTCAGCTAGAAAGTGGGATATTATTGTAAAGCCCTGTGAAACACAGTTTTGTAAATGATTGTTCATTCATTCACTGGCTTATTCTTTTATTCTATAAATACCGTTGAGTGCGTATTTTGTGCCAAAGTGCCAGGCTTTGTGAATTCTTGATGACTCCTGTCTCATGGGTTAAGCAATCTAATTACAGTGCCTCACTTTTGGCCCATGTATCCCCCACTGAGTCCCTAGAGGGAAGCTTGGAGGACATATTTTCCCAAGGTTCCCAGGATACTTATCACCACAAATGGACCTCTGCAGAATTCTGGCAATTCATGGCCTGGAAAGTTGGGGTGGGGGGGAGGAATGGAGCAACTCCTACTACAAAGCACTATCACTCCTGGCTAAAACACAAAAGGAGGATTTTAAATACACAGATATCCTTGCAGACCTTGAGGAAAACACACAGGATCTAAAAATAAAGATGAAGGCAGGACTGCAGACTGTTAAACCAAAGAATGAACCCTGCAACAGTAGCTGACCTGAGGGACACTAGGAGCCTTGGCCTTGCATTCAGCAGCCAAACCAATGGCAGAAAACCTGGCCCTGCATCTGTACCTGCTGGATAGTTGGTAATGAGACCCCATCCCAATCCTTATCTATAAAGCGAAGCCTGTCAACAGAATAGGGACCACATATCCCCTCGCCCACTACAGTCCTGGCTTATGCCTGTTGTCTCTGCATTATTCCTAATAGCACCTGCCTCTCTCTCTCAGAAATACCTTGGTTTGGACAATGAATTACTTGGTCCCACTATTCAAGGACTAATTGATGAAAAGATGGGCATGGGGGGATAAAAAAGCACATAGCAGCTGTGATGTGTTCATCTAGACCTCGGCTATGGGTAAAAGAGATTTAATAAAATATGTCCCCTGAAAATGAATAGATGAACTCAGCCTGGGGTAAAAAAGTTGTACATGTTCATTGTATTTAAAACCTGGGAAATTTAAAAGAAGAGAGAAAATCACTCAGTTCCTTTGCCAAATTAAAACAATGCTAATTTTGTCTTTTTTTTTCCCGCCCATCCAGTCTTTTTTTAGACTGGTTTATATTTTCTTCGGCTTTATTTTACAAATTAATTTTATGTACTGAATTTTCACTAACTATAATGAAGAGCCTTATCTCCATGTTGTAAACTTTGTAGACAATATTTAGTGCCTGAGTTTTTTTTTCTATTCAGTGGCTGTAATTAAGTAAAACCCTGTGTAGGGCACTTAAGTTGTTACCAATGCCGGCTATTAGAACAAATATCACGATGGACATTGCTGAGTATAAATCTTTTTGTCATTTAGGATAGATTCTCTAAAGTGAAATTACTGGGTCAAAGAATAAGGTCACCGTTCAATTTCTTGACACGCATTATTGCCAATTGGTTTCCAAAAGGGTGTATCAATTTTCATTCTGCTTCCCTGTGACAGGATTGGACAGCCATTTATTACAACATCTTCCTGCACAGGTTATGAATATCCAGAACACTCTGATTCAAGTACTCGCCCCTCACTGCCGAGATCTCTGCCCAGGAATTACCCATAAATAACTGGCAGGCTTAGAGCTGTGAATTTGAGATGGGGAGAGGAGGAGGAAAAGAAAGCTGATGAGCGAGAGCCTTAGCCTGTCACTGTGAATCTTGGCAATAGGAACCCCGTAACTCAGACAGCCAAGATATAAAAGGGATATTAAAGCTGTAAATAATTTCCAATTAGCACTGTTCTCTGTGTCCTGGGCTGCGTCGCTCCAGCTTTCCATTGGTAACAGGAAACTTGAAATGCTCCTACACCAGGCTGAAGGAAAGCCCGAGAAAACACCCATAGCCCAGCCCAAGGGTAATGCTTGCGTTTTAGAGAACATAGACCCTATTCAACGAGTAAAAGACACCCACTTTATTTGGGAGAATCCTGGGGGTTAAAGGTATTTTTGAGGATGGATATTTCCATTATGGGAAGAGCATTGGATATGAGGAATAATAATAGACTGGGGTTCATGTTCTGTCTTTTCCAAAAGTAACTCTCTGAGGTTGGACAAAGGTGAGAAAGAGGATGATGATGATGATAGATATTTGTTCAATAGATATTTGCTGTGTGCCTTTCCAAAAGTAACTCTCTGAGGTTGGACAAAGGTGAGGAAGAGGATGATGATGATGATAATAGATATTTGTTCATTAGATATTTGTTGTGTGCTTACGATGGATCAGCCATTGTTTCAGACTCTGGGGATACATTAGTAAACAAAACACACACTGCCCAGGTGGAGCTAGCTGACCTTCCATTGGTGTGAGACAGATAAGAAAGGAATAAGTAGTAGATTAGAGGGTGATATGAGAGTTAATTGTATGTGTCCACAGTGCCCAGATATTTGGTCAAACATTAATCAGGATGTCTCCGCTGAGGATATTTTTAAAATGAGATGTACATTTAAATGGGTGATGTTGAGTGAAGCAGATTGCCCTCTGAAATGTGGGTTGTCCACATCAATCTGTGAAGGCCTGACTAGAAAGAACAAAGTCTGACCTCCCCCCAAACGGGAGGAACTCTGCCAGCGAGGCCTGTGGATGGAAACTGCAGTGTCTGTTCTTCCCTGGATCTCAAACTGCTTTCCTCTCAAATCTCCTTACCTCTTTCTCCTCCACTCCAATCCCAGAAACGTGGGTTTAAACTTGGGGGTCTGTGCATGTGCTTCGTTTTATAAGCAAGATGGGCGATTTTAATATGCAGCCAGGATTCGGTTTATTGTTTTAAGATAATCTGTCTGGGTGTTAATCCCCAAGTTTCCTTACATGTGGAGATGTTGATGGTTGTCTCTTCCGGAGCAGAAGATGACCATTTTTTCTTCTACCACCAGGGTTTATGGCATCTCTGAGCTGATAGGAACACTAGAAGTTATATAGGTTAGCAGTGCCTAAACTTTAATGCGTAGAAACCCCAGGATTCTGCTCCCTGGGCCCAGGCGCAGAAATCTGCATTTCATTAGCATCCTGACAGGTGAAAAGAACACACTGAGAGGCACCCATCTAGTTCAGATGTCTCAGCGGGAGGGGGAGGTGATTAAGTGCAGTAGTGGTGCAGTTCCAAGCCCGCTTTCTCCCTTTTTGGCCTCTTACCCTCCCCCAGTGTCACAACCAGGATCAGCAGAATCAGCAAATCACCTACATTTTTCAAAAAAAAAAAAGGCAAATTTTTAGACCCAGACCTAGACTAACTCAGAAACTCTAGGCCCAGAAATCTGTATTGTATGGCTCCTCCAGGTGACTCTGGTGAATACTATTTGAGAACCGCTGCCCAACCCCACGTTTCTTTGAGAGCTGCAGTTTGCAGCAAGTGATAGTCAACATGTAACCAGGTACCCTTATGAGAGGTGTTAGGAATCTCCTTAATTACATGGCGTGGCCCACCCTTTTTCCCCAGGTGCTGCCCATCAGCTTCTCTGAGGTTTTATTTAACTGAAGCCAGCCGAGTGGACCTGCTGTTCTGGTTGTGCTCAACTAGCCAGTCCTCACCGGGGGCCCTCCTGCCGACTCCTCTCTTCTCCCTCGGTGCCAACACCAGGTGAGTAACTTCTCATTGTTCACTGTGAAGGCTAAGGGGGGCAAGGATGTGGGTCAGTACTGACCTAAGACTTTCCAAACATTCTTAAATAGAAAACAGTCACTTTGCCTATTAATGATTTGGGGCTGGAAACATCAAGCGTCACAACTAGGTTCGGAGCTGCGTTTCCTGCTGTCCATGGACAGGGAAGATTCAGGCATTTTCTTCATTCGGGGAGGGAGAGGGTGCAGGGACAGAGCGTTGCTCATCCTGAACAGTTTGCTTGATGATAATGATAATGAGCTGCGTTTACACAGTGCCTTTCATCCAAATAACTCTACAGGCTGGATTTATGCTCACCACTGCTTTTAACATACTTCCTAGAGTCCCGAGGGTACATTTCTCGGAGCCCTGTAACCCCTGCATTTGTAAGTGTCTCTCTGCTTACACAGCCTGCAAAGTAAGATGGATAATGAGCGATAGTGGTGCTGTAATTAAGGCTGCAGACTGACAGAAAGGAGATTTGATCTATCCTGACTTTCTGGTGTGTCCCTGGTGCGATTCATTGATGTGTTCTTCCGATTTTACATCTTTGTCAGGGGCTCTCTGGGGAGGAATTTCGCTAGAGTGTGGAGGTGTGCAGTTGAACTAGCAAAAAGCAAATCTGAATGCTGCAGCCCCTTTGTAGGAGAGCCGTGCTCCTCGGACTCTCTCCTCTCCGGGAGTCCATTGCCAGGAATCCGCTTCTCAGCAGGCAGGCCTGGGGGAGAAAAATGGTTGGAAATGTGTGGACTGTCCTGGTGAATTAGCAAGTAGGGCGAGGGTCTGTTGCTCTTCCAAGCCTCTAATAACCCAAGGAAGGGTGGTGATTCTGGCTGTTTGTGTGTGTGGCTTTGTGTCCAGGTGTGGGGAAGGGTGTCACTGGGAAACCTGGGCTGAGTGGGGAAGAAGACTGCCTTCAACAGGGGTTTCCACTTGGGTGCTCATTAGAACAGCCTGTTTAGCAAACAAGAAAGCAAAGACTTTATTTTTGCGTTTGTAATTCCTTTTCATACAATACAATTCCCGAAAACAAATACGAAAATTGTTTCAGCTCTAGATGGTAGTGTCTGAGGTTCAGAGAGAAGCAGTGACTTGACCGAAGAGGCACAGTGATGGACTCTTTGCCCATTTTCATCGTTTTGGGAGCTGATGGTGGATTCCGTACCAGCTGTCTCAGAGCAGCAGCCAGGAGCTTTAAGGCCATGAAACCAGGAAAAATCCCAAAACTGTACCTCAAACTTGTCTGGTGAAGATTCTCTGTAGCTGGCCCCTTAGCAAATGGTCCCTACTTCCTCCAAGATCCAAATCCTGATTAACAGTTTGGGGTATGAGCATCTAATATGGCAAATGCTAGGTCATGTGTCCATGTTTAACTGAAAGGGCTAACAGACAAAGATGCTGGGGCATTTTCAGACTTTATATTGGTAAGCCAATTCTGCCTTACGTGGTAGGACACTTCTCAAACACAACACAAGGTTCAGCTCTTAGGTAGCCCCAATATTTTTTTTATTTTTTATTTCACTTTCTTTCTTACCTCCCTCTCCACAGTTCTTACCCATCCTTCAGGTACCAACACAAATTTAGTCTCCTCAAAAATTTTCTTAGTGACTCAGACCACATGGATCTCTCTCTTTTCTGATCTATCACACTAATACACCGAGTCACACAATACAAAATCTAATTATAAACCATTTTGGCTTGTTTTACAGTTGTCTCATGTGCATATGTCTGTTCTCCCCAAATCAATCAGCAGCAGCTGTAGAATAGACTCTGTATCGACTACTCACACGGCGGGGTATCGGGAAACACGTGTGCCCTGTCGGAAGCCATCAGCTAATGCTTGTTGTTGGTTTCAGTGATTCATGTTTTTGTGTGCACAATAAATTGCCTGCAGTTTGTGACATGACTATAAGAACAATAGATATAATAGTTAAGAAAATAAAGATCAGAAGCAGTCATAGTATAGACTCTGCCATTAAGAAAATAAACTTTGGAAAAAGGCTTAGGAAAACGTTTACCTATTCTAACTAGGAGATCACTTGCAAAATGACTGAAAATAAAACAGTTGACATAAGAGAAAAATATGCTCTGGCCTAGCAGCAGACCATACTTGAAATATTTCCCAAATGATTATCCTGTGCTTCTGGAGTAAACTTAGTTGGGGTAGAACCTATGTGGATACTTCATGCAAAAGTTAGTGGTGAGCCTGGCTTGTGTTGTTCAGTGGTTGAGCATCAACCTGTGAATCAGGAAGTCACGGTTCGATTCCTGGTCAGGGCACATGCCAGGTTTGCCCTGCAGGAGGCAGCTGATCAATGGTTCTTTCTCATCATTGATGTTTCTATCTCTGTCTCCCTCTCCCTTTTTTTGAAATTAATAAAAAAAATATATTTAAAAAAAGTTAATGGTGAGCTTGTTCTTTTAGTGGTGTCCCTTACACAATGGCAGTGTTTATCAGATTCTGTCTTTGGTGAAATACTTAAATGTATTCCTTCCTTCCTTCTACATAACTTCCTTCCTCTATCATAACTGGTTTACCAAGTGATTGGTATCCCGTTTCCCATTTAAATCTGTCATTAGTAAAGGACTTGATATCTGAGTAGCCTTGGGTTCTTGGATCGTCAGCCTATAAGAACAGATGAGGTCACACTAGTTATTTGATAAGTTAATACAAATCTCCCCAGCTGATCTACCCTCTGGAAAAATCCATCTTAGCCACTCTATAGCCGCCTGTATCTCTTCCTATGACTCCACCTAAGCAGAGGGTTTTCTCAAAGCCAGAGGAAGGCGTACATGGGTGCTCAACGGTATGTCCAGCCTGAGGGGCACCAAGCTGCAAGAGAGCACATTGGCCAATGTGCCAAGCGTTCTTGGGACCATGGCTGTACACTGGTGTGTGGCCCCCAGCCCTTTGCATTTCACCATTAGATGGTCTTCAAGACAATACAGCTTGTGCCTTCCAAGATTTTTATAATAAACTCATTGCACAGTTCTTCTAGAATTTTCTTCCTGCCCCTTCTCTCCCTCCCTCACTCTCCTCCCTGGCATATCCAGAATCATGTTGAGTATGAGCACATAACAGCAATCATAGTTTATGCAAATCCAGGGCTTCTCCACTGTCACTGACTTTGTCACTGTGCCCAGATGGTTCTGCTTGGTGTCTTCTTGAAGTGGGATGTGTTGTCTTGCAGAAGGCCCCTCAGCCCTCTCTCTTCCCCTCCCACCTCCACTCAAAAGGATCATCAATAAGGAGGTGAAGGAAATTTGAATGTGTGAGGGCAGGAAAGGAAGCATGGAAGATGGACCCTTCTTAGAGGTCCTGTCCTGAGAAGACACCAGGCTTTTAACCTGTAGATGAGGATGTTCCTTGCACCCAATCATTTGCTTAGCCATGATAGTTCATTTGCTTCTAAACCTGATCAAAGGTATTATGTAGAAAGAACCACGAATTAATAAACTCCTGCTCTTTTATTTTTCCAACTTGTTTTGCCATCTGGTGGAAACAGGCTAATGCTAAAATCTTTAATCCCAGGAGGCTGGCCCTGAAGACCTTTCATAGCATAGTCACTGAGACGGCAAATCTCATCAGAAGATGTCAGCTGTATCTGTGCAGTTCCTCATGTCTGAGCCACGTAGTCCCTGCGTATTGATTCTTTAGGCTGAGGGTTTCTATCATCTTTGGACTCTGGCTCTTCCAATGGCATCTTTGCTTCAGAAATCCAATGGATTTAACAATGTTTATGAGTGTTATGGGTAGGGAAGCAGAAAGAGTAAGACCCTAGCGCTCAGTGTAGTATAGGCAAAGGCAGGCTTAGGCAAAAGAGTAAACTTTTATAGGTAGGGAAGCCATCACTCTGAGAGGGCTATAAGAAGCCAGGAGAAAAATCAGAGACAGGGTAGGTATTCACAAATGAAGTTCAATTTAACAAGCATTTATTGAACATCTTAAATGTGTGAATTTTATACTGTGTTCAAGTACAGTAGTTAATAATTAAGGATGGACATTAGACTCATCTGTAGAGTTTGTTTTGTTTTTAAATAAGCATGCCTATGCTAGCTAGGCCTATCTATACCTAATCAACTTTTGGGGGAATAGAGTATGCAGGTCTAAATGGAAACCATAAAATAGCCACCCCCAAATCCTAAATGTTGGCTCCTATGCTAATGCCTGTTTAAGAGAGAATCTAGTATTGTGTCCAAATGGAAAATCCAGTGCTTGTTCTTGAGATGTTAACAGTATACTAGGGGAGAGATTGGTATCTCAACAGTAGGACAAGGTATAGAAAGATATATTACTTAAGGAGGATTTATTTATTTATTTATTTATTTATTTATTTATTATTTTGAGAAAGAGAGTGGGAGAGAGCAGGAGGGCAGGCTTCTCAATGGGTCCAAACATGGTTTGGCTTGAGAGAGAGTGGGAACAGGAGACTGCCATTTTATTGTGGTTAGGGGGTGCAGCCTGGATATGAGTTGCTATGGGTGGGCAAGGGCTTGATTGATTTGAAACCTCTGTTTGCCCCCAAAGAAGGGAATGCCTAGTGCGGGTGCGCACGTACAGTGCGATTGAAACTTCGTGGCCCATGCGCAGAAGTCGGTATTTTGTGGAAGAGCCACACTCAAGGGGCCAAAGAGCCACATGTGGCTCGCGAGCCGCGGTTTGCCGAGCCGCAGTTTGCTGACCACTGGCCTAGGTTTTCTTATCAGGTTACCCAGATATAGATGAGAAAGGGAAGAGAGAAGGATGAGGCTTACAACATCTCAATAGTTAAACATCACATAATGATGTCAGGTACTTGATTACAAAACTCAGACATGTCTTGATTCTCAGCATAATATTTCTCATTAATGATTCTTTCATGAACCAGTCGGTATTATGATCAAATCAAAATGCTGATTTTCCAACAATCCTAGCACACCCTCCACATTTATCCGTCAACACTCAATATTTTGTTGTAAACAAGAGCCTTCATTCCGACTCCTCCTTTTTCATACAACTGCGTCGTAATCTACTTTTATTTCAAAGTAAAAGTTAAATTAAAAAAGACTATACAGTTATTTTTATAGTTACCTAAAAACTTAATAATAGTTTACATCAAGATTTCTGCTCCCTGTAATTTTTATGAGTTCCATGCCTACTCTTTGAGTTCAGTTTTTCCCTTTAATTTTTGTTTTGGCTTGGATAAATCTTCTTCGTCTTCATTTGTCAGAAAGCTCTTTATTTTGTCCTGGATTTGAATGATTACTTGGGTAGCATTTCCTGGTTGAGTATTCTTTCTCAGCACTGCCCAGAATGGACAACAATGTTGCTGATGAAAAGACTGCTTTCAATTTAATTGTCATTCCTTTTAAGATAATTGGTCTTTTGATCCCTGGTAATTTGAGATTTTGTTGTTTTATTCTTTCTGGAGAGTGGTGATAATATGTTTATATGTGGATTTATTCTATGTATCCTTCTTGACTATAGCCAGTTCTCTTTTAATCTAAAATAGGGTTTTCTTTCTTTCTGAAAAAAATTTCAGTCACTTTTATTCAAATGTTGCTTTTCCATCTTTTCTTCTGTGTTCTTATAGAGCTTCTGTCAAATAGATGTTAGAATCCTCCATCTATCTTCCCTGTATCTTCTTTGTTCATCTCTCTCTCTGCCCTCTCTGTCTCTGTGCCATTGCCTGATGGGTACTCTTGGGGTTGAAATGATGTTTATAACACCTACAGGCCTATTCCCTTCTTTAATAATGAGAAGGGTTGTTGTTGTTGTTAGTTAGTTTGCTTTTTAAGCTAACCAAATAAAAGAATGTCTTTTTGGTCGTATCATTATCAGACAACAATGCAGTAAAGATTTCATCTATGCTATAATTAATAAAATTTCCAGGATAGCAAAATAGCAAACAACTCCAATAGTAGTTCTTTTGTTGCTTTATTTTTAAAAACTTTAACCTTCCTTTATACATTTTTTCTCATGCCTCCATACTTTCATAGTTTGAATATTTCTTCAAAATACATCCAATGGTAAATTTATTTTGGGGAGGGAAAATATCTAACACTCAATTTTGACCCTGAATGTTATTGTAGACTCTCTGATTTGGAGGACGTACATGTCCATGACATTGTCATTGTTTAATGTTCCTATAAATGCCAAGTTAAATGACTGATGTGTCACCTGCTTTGAGATTTATTTGAACTTCAAATTCCAAGCTTAGTTCAAATCATGAATCTAGGTCTGAGTGTAAGCCAGTAGTGTATCTGACAGTATAAAGAACATTCTCCATTTTAGCTGCTATCACAAAAGGTAAACAAAACTCTGGATATAATGAAACATGAACTCTTCTACACATAGTGAGCCTATATCAAGGGGGATATAGGTTGTATAGGAAATGTATTTATCTGGACATTTAGATTTTGTCTGTGAGGACAAGTGTTCAACTATTCTGATATGAATGACAACTATTTCAGTTAATCACCCAGATGCTGTTTTATATGAAAATTCTATTCATAATAAGTTTTCAGTTGTTTTTATCCAATCAGGTGTTGTCCCTAAACTTAACCAATCTTAGCTTTCCTTTACATAAATTATTTGTGTATAGACATAGTTGATTGATTTTTTTTAACTTGTCAAATCATTCAGAACCCAGATATTTATGCCTATCATCCCAACTATAAGTGACAAGTATTCGCTCAGTTTGTGAAAGAGTAAAAAACCTGAAATATTAATGCGGTCAGGAAATTTTTTGAAAGGAAGGAGAATTTTAATAATATTACAAAATTCAAATATATTTCCTTCCTCGGGACTCTCACTCCCTGAACACACATACATTTTACCCATTTTAAATCCGATTCTGATTGGGATTTTAAGCAGCCTGTTATAAATCCAGCTCTTTAGTCTTTTCCCTTGAAAGGTGTTCTTTTTTTAAACTTGCATTCAAGATGCACCTGGCTTTGTTTACTGGGTTATTCCTGCCTGTGCGTTTGCCCAGGAAGGTAGCACTTCTCAAAGTGGTGAGTGTGGCCTTTGCAGGGAGGCTGAAGTCACAGTGGGGGAGCTGGAGACCTCAGAGCCCTCCGAAGCAAGGCTCCTGGGCAGGTGAAAATGTGTTCTGAGAGGTGTGACAGCAATTCTGAAGCTATAATGCATTGTCTTCCTTACCCGCAAGTGACCAAGTGCACCTGCTCTCTCTCTCTGTAGATATTTACATTTTCTCAGAATATTGCTGTTTTTTCAAAAGGAAAAAAAACAAAAACCAAACACAGCACCATGGGTTCTGTCATATTGAATTGGATTTCAGAAGTGACTAGAGCAAGGATACAATGGTGATAAATGTGCTGGGAAGCAAGCTAGCTTTTTTTTTCCCAATAGATTCACAAGATTTTCAGTTTGAAGGTGTTAAAGAGGCCTATTGTTCACTTTGGGGAGGCCTAATATTCACATAAAATCAGGCTGAATTGTGCAGATTCAAGGGAGCTTTTAGATTTGGCCTCAGCCTGGCGAAGGATTCTATTTTCTCCTGGGCTTATGCGTCTTAAGCAGTCTCTCTGTACTGGTAATCATCCCTGCTAGTATCAAAGGAGAGAACTAACCAGGTCTTAGTGTATCCTTTTTGCTGGAGATCCCTGTGATTAGGAGATAAGGAAGAAAAAAAAAAGAAGCAGGTATCTTTCTACAGTGTAATTATTAGTTGTAAATATAATGATGTTAATGAGAGCAATCAAAATTTGAGTTAAGTATGGCAAGCTCTTTGCTGATACACCCCCACTCTCAGTGAATTAATAGAACCTTATGAAGTTATCATCATTATCACCATGTTTCAGTTGGGAATAATGACTCTTTACCCAATTACATTGGTGCCCAGGGTCAAATTGCAAGTTAATGGCCATGCCTAGAATTCCAATCATTGTGCTCTAACTGCAAAGTTGACCTTATTATGGGCAAACATTTACTTGATTCTCTGTCCATGATATTGTAGATCTATTTCACCTAAAACTTTTGAAGTGTGGCTGTCATAAATTGTGGGTAGCATTTGTCTTGGTTTATTGGACATTTGGGAACCACTGAAGGCCTCTGGAATTGGAGTAATTGATCATGAAATATCAAACACAAGTAAAATGTATATTGCTATGAATAACACTCAGGGTCTATTATTAAGATAACTGAAATTTTATAGGAGAAATTGACACTGACCAAGCAAGTATCAAAATGATTATGTGGTTACTATTGTTATAAGTATTATGAAGAAGGTAGAGCTAAGGAGGCTTATACTAGGAGATTCTAATCTTGAACACACACAAACATAGATATACATGTATATACATCCATATATATACACATATATTTGTACAATATATTTATAATTTTGTTCTTAGTAGAGTCAGCCTCTCATTCTAGAAGTGAAAAATATACTTCATCTCCCCACTTCCTTTGCCATTAAAGAAAGGTCATGTAATCCACGCTGGCCAGTTGGAGCTGAGAAGTCTGTGGAGGTGCTTCTGGGAAATGTTTTCCATCCTGGAGGGAAATGCCACCTCCTTCTGTGGCAGCCAAGTGTCTTCCGTGATGCCTGGTATTGCTGTAGCTCTCGTAGCAACATAAGGAGAGAACAGGAAAATGGAAAGAACCTAGGAGCCCTGATGAGATTACTAAATACCTGAATTAAGCCTGGAACTCTATCTCCAGATGGCTTGTTATGTGAGGAAATATATTTCTTTTTGTTTAAACCATTTAAATTACAGTGTTCTCTTGCTCGAAGCTGAAAACTTCCTAAATGATAAGGAGGCTTCCCTGAGGAAGAGGCGTTGGTGTTGGCACATGAAGGATGAGTTGCTGGCTAAGTGAAGAGGAATAAGAAATGTTTCAGGCAGAGAGACGAGTAGGACAGAAGGCCCCAAAGTTGAAGTGGTTTGTCAGGTTTGTAAAATGGAAATTAGAACAATAGGGGGTAGAGGTGAAGAAATGAGGGGGAATGAGGTGTATGAGGAAGCGAGAGAAGTGAGCAGATGCTAGACCATGCAAGGATTGTAGGTCATAGCAGGGGGATTGGACTCAATCCTAAGAGTAGGAAGTTTTTAAATATTTTAAGCAGGAGAGTGGTCTAATCAATGGCTTGGAGTAAACAGAAGCATTGGTGGAAATGGAAGAAAACAAGGAAGACGGAAGAACAAAAAATAAAGTAGGGTGATTTAAAATGTGGCTGCTTGGTGAGACTGGACAGAGAGATCAGTATGGATTTATAACTCATATCAAAGTAAAAACAGGTCTGCTCACATTGAAGTGGGCACGGACTGCTCTTCATGGCCCATGGACTTGCTCTTCATGCCCGACCTCAGCCCCAGCTGAGGTCCTCACCGGCACAGCTGTGTGATCATGTGGATCTAGAACACAGAGCTCACCGGCACAGCTGTGTGATCATGTGGATCTAGAACACTGATAGAGCCTAATTTTCTTCTCTGCCATGCCCCCAAATCTTGCTTTGTTTTAGAAAATGTGCCAATGGAGACTTGGAGAAGCCAAAAGTCCTCTTACTGCACAATTTTAGAAATTTGGTCTTCTCTTCCAATAGCCCAATTTGAAGACCATTGGCCTAGAATGGGGCTTCTCGACATTAGCACTACCCTAACCTTAACCCTAACCACTAGGTGCCCACTAGTAACCAACTCACCCCCACTGCTGTAATAACAAATGCAGCTCCAGTGTTGGGGAGAGACCTTTCCACATCAATATGGAAAGAAAGGAAATGGGTTGATTATTCCATTAACACAATAGTCTACATGGAAAATTTATACATCGAAGCAAGTACAAAGCTCTCTTGGGAATTGAAGAGTAGCTATTTGTTTAATTAATTCTTCTTTAAATGAATAATGAAATTTTTTATCTCACCCAAAGACATCTTGATTCTCTCTGATAGTGATATCTTTAAAATGGGCTCCTGTGTTAACTGCATTAATAACTCCATCAAGGGGTAATGGGGCTATGGGCCTGTGGCTTTGGAGACATCTCTGTACTGGGGCTTTTCTAGTCGCTGGAGAAATCTGTCTGCAATTCAAGTGTTAGAGAGCGGATTCAGGCCCACTATGTCTTCTAGGGCAGTGGTTCTCAACCTTGGCTGCACATTAGAATCACCTGGGAATCTTTTTAAAATCCTGATTTCTGGGCCTCATCCTCCAGAAATTCTGTTTCTTTGTTACTAATGTTGTGGCCCCACCCCATAACAAAGAAACAGAATTTCCGGAGGATGAGGCCCAGAAATCAGGATTTTAAAAAGATTCCCAGGTGATTCTAATGTGCAGCCAAGGTTGAGAACCATTGTTCTAGGGGATTCTTTCAAGGGTAGAAGAGGGGCAGCTACTTCCTTTCCCTTTGAAAGCAAAGGAAATTTATTTTAAATGTTTTTTTTATTCTTACAGCAAAGGCATGATTGCCAAATCTTCTCTGGGGGACGAAATGGACTCCAGTTGAGAACCATTCATCTAGAGAGCAATAGGTGACAAGGTTAGCAGTCAGGTGGCAACATGAAGTCAAACAAACTTGAAGAAAGCCATGGGGAGAAAAACTAGCTTTGCTTGTAGCAGTTTTGTCTTGGATTTGTCAAGATAGTTAAACCATGAGGTCAGTATACTGAGGTGGTGCTAATGTCATGACAGCCTACATATGCAAACCACAATCTAAGCCTATAAATGCCTCAAGATTACACAATTGAAACCTAAGGACAACCAATCATGGCCAACTAGGCTTTAAGCAAGAACCAATCCATAATTTCCTTACTTTATGTTTGCCTTTTCTCCTGGATCTCCTGTGGGTAGAGCACTACTAACCACTTCTGGTCTGGTGTTGCCTAATTTGAATCAAGTTTTGTTCAAATAAACTCTTTTTAATATGTCTCAATTTTTTTTTTAACAGTTCAAAACTGTTTTAAATAACGGGCTCATTTGATGACTATGAAATCCTATTACTATTATTATTATTTCTATGGAGGCCCAATATTAAAACAGCAGATGAATTTAAATAAAGGAAAGAAAGTTTTGTATGTCTTCTCCCTCATCAGCTTTATCTAGTTTGGAACCAGGCACTGGAGATTTTCTCTGGTCTGGAATAGGCTGAATTGCTTATCTTTTACTAATTGTCTTTCATTGTTCTCTTTGTTTTCTTAGAAAATTGAAAATTGCTTTGGAATACCTGGCTGGCTTTCCTTTTTTTTAAATTTTTTTTTTATTAGTGCCATTTCATGGCTGCTTGATACAAATCTCATTTCCTGTATCCCAATGTGTAATATATAAGACCTAGTTTCCTTTATCTGCTGCACATTAAGTTATTAACGGGTTCTTTAAAGCACAACTCCAGACGTAAATGTGGGAAGAAACTAATAAATCTAGAGTGCCTGGCAATGTCCCCATCCTCATATCTTAACTAGGCTTGCTGTAAGTCTTGGGATGTCACAAAAAGCCTAGAAAGGGAAAACCATACCTTCATTCTGATCATTATAGGACATGGGTTATGGTGATGATGGGAGGAAAGTGAAGTTCGAGGGAAATTAGAAATGACACAGTGGTACTGGGCAGTGAATCATGCATACATTCTTCATTCATGTCCCTTGCTTTGAGGTAGGCTGGGTAACGGGGTGTTTTCTTACCCAGTTAAAATCCCCTGAGATACAGTTTGGTATGACATTATCTTGGTGTTTTCTTACCCAGTTAAAATCCCCTGAGATACAGTTTGGTATGACATTATCTTGATCATTAATGTCATAACCTTAGAAGAGAGGTTCTTGGTACAGGCACTTCATAGCTATATATATAAAAGCCTTGGCCTGGCCTGCAGGGATCAGGTTGAAACCAGCTCTCTGACATCCCCCAAGGAGTCCCGGATTGCGAGAGGGTGCAGGCCAGGCCAAGGGACCCACCGGTGCACGAATCTGTGCATCGGGCCTCTAGTAGATTCATAAGATAGTTGAGCATTTAAAAGACATCTGTACATGCACAGCCCTATTAGGATACTGGGTTTGTGTCTGGACAGTTCACTCCATCTATTTGTCACTATTTTAGAGCAAGTAGGAAAATAGTTCAAGTCCTAGTTCAAGCAGTAATATCTGGGGCGGGGGGTTGGAAAGGAGGCAACAAAGAGTCAAGATATAGGTTATTAAGTAGGCTTCCTGTTTATACCTGGAGGGGATGTTTGCAACCTATTATTTGCTTATTCCCTCTTCTTAGTTCTTACTTTGTGGAAAAATAGACATTGTCTCTGGCACCATTTTCCACCTTGTGCCTTATATTCTGTTTCTCTGGCAGCTATTGTAAAATTCTATAAACTATAGGTACATACAAGGCATGCAGGTTTTGTCTGATCTGGTAGAGGTTCATTTGACTTGCTTCCCTGCTCCTTCTCTGCGAGGGACAGACAGACAAAACACCCAACCACTTTTCCTCTACTCTGTGATTCATTTAAAGATTTTTTTTTTTACTTTACATAAATGTCTGCAACTGCGACCTTCCCTTTGCACAGGTTATAATATCTGCTGGTTCCCTCATGAATTGAATAAATTCTTCAACACATACTCATTTTTATATCTAGATGAGAATCATGATTTTTACCTTTTCCTGAAAATTTTATTTTCATAATAGATTTACCCCATTTGGGCTCTGGAGTGTTGGAGGTATATGTATTATAGTTAATCAAAATTAGGATTATGCTAGGATCTGGATATCTGTCTCATATATTTAGAATCAGAAATTAGGTTTTATTGCCCCAATCTCCTGCCTATGTTTAGATGTGTCCAGTGGTCTGTCTATCACTGAAGACATTTCTTTTTGCTCAAACTGCTTGCATGGGCACAGTTTCTTTCTTTTACTTACTTTAGAAATAATGAAATGATATGATTCATTTCCTATAAATAGGAGAGAAATCCTGAATATAGTCCTGTTGCTCTCACAGTTCAACAGACTCCAGGGCTTAAAATATTGGTGGGGAGATCCAAGTTTCATGATCTGATAACAGTTGTTCCCTGGGATTACTTACCTGAATTGTTCTCATTTTACAGCATGGATGAAACCACTGACTATTGAAAAATGCATTTATCAGGTTAGATGTTTGGCAGAAAGGAAAGCTGTAAGCAGCAATACCAAAATAAGCAATTTAAATCTAATGTTTCCCTGATTGACAGAGCCATTTCTTCTTGAGACTATGGCAGGATCAGTTAAATCCATGAAAATCAGAAATGTCATTCTAGCCTCGCTGTGCTTCTACAAAGCTTTCCTTCACTAAAGAGTCACACCTAAAGAAATACATCTTTTTGGCAGCACCATTATCTTTCTTGATGAGATATGAGCACATTAGAGTTGATTCTCATGTGAAATTGCTCAATAGTGTTAGGATGAAAGATAAAATGAATGAATTCACTTCAAACTAACAAGATGTGAATCAGAGATGTGGGAGATCGATGGATATAAACCATATACCTTATTTTTAATACAAAACACCACAAACATCTGGAGAGATGGCTTGTGTTCAGGTGGCAAGTAAGTGTGCAATATGTTTAGAAATATCTGGAGGCCCTCTTACATTTAATTTTGGAAGGGCAAGGTGCTGTTCATACAAACACTGGTCTATTCCCAGAGTTTCCAAGCCAGCAGAAGGTGGTTTCACTTATGAACCATGTTCCATGTCTTGAGATGCTCTTGCCTTGATAATAAATAATAATGGAGATAATTTTGTACTGAAATTTGTGTGCCTTTTTAATTTTTTTTAAATATTTGGTTTGGGTTCCATATCGGGGCTGAAAATAAAATTTGGGTCCTATTGAGTCAGAACCTAAGTAGAGACTTGAGTTATGTTGAACACTCTCTTTACCTTTCCAGCTTTCAACTTTTCAAATAATTTTTCTTTCTACCATGATGAGTATTCTAGTGTTGGTTTGTGTAATGAGTTGATCCTTGCATCAAGGTCCAGGGATAAACTCGAGAGGCTATAGGAGCCCAGGAAGGTCTGAATAAAGTCAGATTGAAGGATAGTTGCCTATTAATTTCATTCCCCTAACAAGGGAGGATAACAGGGAAGATCAGTCCTGGCCAACTAAGCCCCCTGTTGAACTGTTAACTTTGATGGATTTATTGTGCACTTTATGTGACAAATATGAATAAGAATTTAGGATTCATTGGTGAATGTTCACTGTTAGATCTTGTTTTCATACTTTAAGGTTAATAGGGAAGTCAGAGATTATAAAAATAGCTTATGAAAAAAAATCACTGGATATTTACCCCTCTTCACATCAGTACACTTACAGGCACCGATAAAACTCTTCTTAACCAGTTGTTTCAGGGTCCTTTCTGAAAAGTTATTTTTTCCCCCACATTTTCAGTGAAATCAGCCTGATGTTAGCAGGCATGATTTTTGTAATTTTCCCCACCATTGTTCTTGTCTAATACAACCACCGGTGATTAATGATAAGGATGAAGGGACAATCATTAAGAAAGGGGAGGTGGAATAGCAAACAGGAGTTGGGGAGAAACTAGTGCTGAGGGGAAAATGGTATCAAGAGATTGATAACCTACAGTGTTGCTCTTCGTGACTTTACTGTTGCAAAGAAAGAGGGGGTTGAGCTCTCTTAATACTGTCATGATGTGTGGTAGTAAAATCAATAGTGATTATACCATTATCTTAAAGCATTGCCGATAAAAGAAAGGAGGCATTTCTATTAAAAGGAATTACAGCAGCCTTCAGGCTGTTCTTAGAAATTCAGGAGAATAGGTATTATTTTGTTCTCTGCTAACAGTTGAGTTCCCCAGCACTAGCATTAGCTTCACTACAGAAAAAAAACGGACACGATGAACAGCACGGATTCCCTGTGCTCCCCTTTTGTTGACCAATCAAGTGGATGGCACCGTGAGATGGAAGTTTCCTGAATTGGGGGCATTGGCATTCATCCTTTCAAAAGGCTAATTGGCAAGCTAACGTTAAGTGCTCTTATATAGGTGTAATCTGGAATAATTTTTCTCCTTTAATGCTGTCATATAAATCAGTCTTAATGTCCCATTAAAATAAATGAACATGAGCTAATGATACGAACTCATGGCTGTTTCCTGAATGGCAATTGGGGCTGGGAATACGGAGCCATTGTGTCCAATGGAATGCATCCGTGGAGACTCGATTGCTCACTGTCATAGACAAGCTAATCAAACACAGCTCAAACAGAAATCCCAATCAATCTCTTAATCAATGATTCACTCCAGCAGTTCCCAGCCCCTGCAATCAACCTGGTCATCGCTTCACCAGGAACTATCTTGTTGGCACTAGAAAGTTGAGGTCTGCTCCATTTTTTACAAAGTTTGATGCATTTCAGAGAATGTTGTTGTTGTTGTTGTTTTCATCATTGGCAGGAAACTTAACCCTCGGTATAGGTTCCTATGACATTTGTCTCAGATGGGGTTCAGCCTTATGAATTAGGGACTACCTCAATTTTTAAGAGGAGGAAATTGAAAATAACAGAAGTAATGAGGAAAAGAGAGGCAGAGAAAATAATGTATTTGAGAGCTCTTCTGAAGCTGGAACTGATAAGATTTTACTGAGATTTCCCTTCCCCTTATTCATCCATTCCAAGAATTAGGATGGTTTCTTGATTTTTAGCATGTTACTTTTTTTTTTCTGGTGTTATAAACTGGGAAAGAAACCTTGCAGAAAATCACTGGACAGGGTGAGGAGAAATATGAGATTTATTTTTGTAAATATCACTTTTTTTCCCCATAAAGGAAGCTACCAGACAGCCAAGTTACCTGCAGATCTAAGTGCTTTCCTCTGTACAAGGGCTCTCAGGAGAGTAAAGGCAACTCTTTTTAATCTTTTCTTCAAAACCTAAGATTCACACCACACTGGGTTTCATGCATTTGACAGTTTCCCAATGTAGATAAACTCTGTAATTTCTTCGATAACAGACTCACCAGAGTGAAAAAAGGAAAGGGGGGAAATGCAATGCTATGAAAATTTGGGAAGAGGGGGCCATTTTAGCAGCTTTCAATATATTTCACTAAATGTAATATAAATTTTCCTCATGTCAAACGCAGCCTAGCGAATACTAAACAATATTGTCATGAAGCAGAGAAAATCAGGTTAAGCGAACTTATGAGTCCGGGTAGATTGACAGGCCTGAAAATTGGAATTCAAATATTTAGAAGCAGTAAAGCCCATGCTTCCAGATTGTGATGGCTCTGAAGGGGTTTAAAATGTATGAACTGAAATATTAGCCAAGAAATTAATGCACACACAATTCAGCATACTTTATTTTTGATACAACATTTGTCAAACTTTCACCTGGGGACCTACAGGACCAAATAGTCTCTTTCAAGAATAAAGATTGCACACAGAGCCCTCTAGATTTATGTAAATCTAAAGCAGGTAATTTCCACAGTGCCCTGGACATAAGTACTCAGTAGCCAAAGGGCCTTGGGTGAGCTTTCAGGAGACTGGCGTCTGAGCCTTGGCCTCACTACTTCCAAGCTTTGTGACTTTAGAAAAGTAGAGTAAGCACCTCCAATTCTCAGGTTTATCCTGTGAAAATAAGAAATACATTTTTATTACTGATCTCTATGGGAGTAAGCTTACTGTGGATACTTTGTGTGGGGTTATATTGAGTTATTGATGTTATTGAGAAAGTGAGGTTGAGTGGAGAGAGAAGAGTTCTCTGAAATAACTAGTCACCCCTCCCCATTATTAATAAATGTGATTGCCTTTTGGTTGGTTAGATAAAATAATATAGCCTTCTGATTGGTGAATTCAGCCTACAGTCACACTCACACTTGTGTATACCACACACATAGGTGTATAAACAATAATACATACATATATACAAATACATAAATATATACCCTTCAACTTGACCAAGTAGGCCCTGCTTTTACACACACACACACACACACACACTTTCTCCCTATAAGGCAGCGGTTCTCAACCTGTGGGTTGTGACCCCTTTGGGGGTTGAACGACCCTTTCACAGGGGTCGCCTAAATACATCCTTCATATCAGATATTTACATTATGATTCATAACAGTAGCAAAATTACAGTTATAAAGTAGCAACAAAAATAATTTTATGGTTGGGGGTCACCACAACATGAACTGTATTAAAGGGTTGTGGCATTAGGAAATTTGAGAACCTTAGTAAGGTGTTGCCTTTGAATGATTTTTAAAAATTGAATTAGTTGCCAATTCACATCATACAAATATACAGGCTATTGGCTTTATTGAAAAATCACATCTTTCTGAATGACATCTATAAACAGAAATGGTTTCCCTTTTTAGATGGGTCATAGACTTTCCAGTCCACCATAGTTCTGAAGACTCACTGTGGGTATAACTTTGCCTACCTGACCCGTGAAGATATTCTGGTTTTCTGTCCTTGGGCTAGAGTATAATTTGACAAAGGGCAAGATGCAATCTGTTCATTCTTTTTTGATAATTTTAACTCGTCCAGTGAGTCATTTTTAAAATAAGTGAAACTGTTGCAAGATGGGCCATTTCAGAGTATGTGACCAAGACCAACCATTTCACTCTAAAAAACACACCATTTGTTTATAATGATGAAAAAAAAATTGAAATGTTCATGAAATATGATTCATCACTGTAAGAGCCTCATCTCTGTAGTCTTTGATATCAAGGAGTTTGCTAAACTTTCTTGAAATAGGCATAGACTTGCCTAGAGCCATCCATATTCTGCTGTATTCTTCCCCTTGTTGAGATAAAAGGTAGATTCTTCTAAAGCAAGGCATTCATAGTGTTTTCAATTAGTGACCTTGACCAACAGCCCTGCTTTTAAGTTGTGTCTCAAAGCCAAACCAGCAGAGAGAATCTCTTTCAATGTAGTGAATTAATATTTATGTAAAGCGTGATTTTATATAACCAAAAATATACACACCATTATCTAGGGAATAAATATATAAGCAGAATAATATGTAATCAACTAAAAGATACAGCTTATTTAACTCATTTAAAGCAGTAGTTCTCAATTGGAGGCATTTTGCCTCACCAGGAGATATTTGGCATTGTCTGAAGGCATTTTTGGTTATCAAGACTGAGAAGGTGATACGGGCATCTAGTTGGTAGAGACTAAGGATGCTGCTAAATACCCTATAGATGCACAGAACAGTCCTCATTACAAAAACTTATCCAGCACAAAATGTCAATAGTGGGAGGTTGAGAAACCCTGTTTAAAGAACGTATCACTTTCAAAAGAACAGTGCTGCACCTGTATGTTCATTGCAGCATGATTTACAATAGCCAAGACAGGGAAGCCACCCAAGTGCCCATCAGTAGACCAGTGGATTAAAAAAGTTGTGCTACATATATATAATGGAATATTACTGGGCTACAAAAAAGAATGAAATCTTACCATTTATGACAGCATAAATAGACCTGGAGGATATTATGCTAAGTGAAATAAGTCAAAGAAAAATACCAAATGATTTCTTATATGTGGACTCTAAAGAACAAAATAAATAAACAAAATAGAAACAGACTTACAGATACAGAGAACAGATTGATGGTTGGCAGGGGAAGGGTTTGGGGCCTGGTTGAAAAAAGATGGAGATTAAGAAGTACAAACTGATAGTTACAAAGTAGTCACAGGGATGTAAAATACAGCATAGGGAATATAGTCAATAATATTATAATATCTATAGTACCAGGTGGGTACTAGAGATATTGGGGGGAGCACTTGTAAAGTATATGATTTTCTTTTTTTTAAAAAAATATTGATTTTTAGAGAGAGGGAAAGGGGTAGGGATAGAGAGAGTTAAACATCGATGAGAGAAAAACATTCATTGCTGCCTCCTGCATGCCGCCTATTGAAGATTAAGCCCACAGCCAGGGCATGTGATCTGATTGGGACTTGAGCCAGTAGCCTCTTGGTTCACAGGTCAATGCTCAACCACTGGGCCACCCCAGCCATGCAAAGAATATGCTGTAGACCTGAAACTAATACAAAATAATACTGAATTTTAAATAAAAAAAAAATAAAAGGACACATCCCTTGCAGAAGCTTTCTTAACATTAAGAGAAATTTAAACCAGGCAATTTAGTAGAAGTTGCATTTCTGGCTATGGATGATATGTAGTAATTTCTATGCTACCCAATCTTACCACCAAATTCTTTAATGACAATTGAGATCAATTTGTATTAACTGAGCTAAACTGGAACTATGCTTTCCAGAGTTCCCTCTCTTACATAGCTGTGGATTAGCTTAAACCACACAGGACATTTTGCCTGAGGTTTGGAAATCAGAAATGGAACTATAACCATTTTGCCTGTTAGGCTCAGAAAATTGTAGCAGGATATGAGGCATTACTGTAGTCCACACATGTAGTTGTGTGTCTTGCTGGATCACCTGGTTTTCCGGGAATAGCAGCTGAGCCTGCAGCAACTGAAACTGCTGGGTACTCTTTTTTTCAGCTTCTTTGACTTCTGGGCCAGAGGCATATGTTTCATGATTTCTATTTCTCTTGGGCGCATGCACACACACAGGAGCACAGACAGATCCACACATATGAATGGGATTGCTGAGTCTCTATGTTTAACTTTTTGAGATACTGCCAAAGTGTTTTTCCATAGGGGCCATATATTTCTACCAGCAAAACTCAGTTCTCACCTTCTCCACATCCTCAACAACACTTGTTACCTATCTTGTTGATTATAGCCATTTTAATGGGTGTGAAATTGTATGTCATTATGGGTTTGATTTTCATTTTCCTGATGGACAATTATGTTAAGCATCTTTTCATGTACTAATTGGCTATTTGTATATCTTCTTTGCAGAACTGTCTATTTATATTTTTTTGTAGTTTTTAATTGGAATATTTGTCTTTGTATTTTTGAGTTGTAATAGTTCTTTATATATGCTAGATAAAGTCCCTTTTCAGACACATGATTTGCAACAATTTTCATTTGCTTCATGGTGCCCTTTAAAGCATAAAACTTACTAGTTTTGACCATGTCAAGTTTATCTATTTTTTAATTCATGGCTTTTGGTGTCATGTCTAATTAACCATAGCTTAAGTCAAAGTCATGAAGATTTACACCTATGTTTCCTTCTAAGAGTTTTATAGTTGTAGCTTTTACATTTAGGCCTTTGATCCATTCTCAGTTATTTTATGGTGTGAAGAAGGGATTCAACTTCATTCTTTTTCCAGTTGTCCCAGAATCATTTATTGGAAAGAATATTCTTTCCCTCAATGAATTATCTCAGCATGCGTGTAAAAAAAATGTATTGACTGTAAATTTGAGAATTTATCTCAGGACTCCCAATTGTATTCCATTGATTTATATGATTTATATGTCTACCTTTATGCCAGTACCATAATATCTTAAGTACTATAGCTCTGAAATTGGAAATTGCGAGTCTTCCAAGATTGTTTTGGCTATCTGTGTCCCTTGAATTTCCAGATGAATTTTAAGATAAGTTTGTCAATTTCTGCAAACGACAATGTATTGTTTTAAGCTACTAAATTCAGGGTAATCTGTTACACAGCAATGTTGCTATAATACAGCTAATTTGGGACTGTTGAGGTATAATCCTCTTTATGAAAATGAGACACTCAGTTAAATAAGTAAATAAATGTGGTCTGCAAGATGTGAGGACAGAAGCCATAGTGAGAGTGAGAGATGGCTCTTGCTTTCCTATGTCTTGTTTTATACTTCTGTCTCTTTTTGAAATTTCTTTAAAAAAACTGATATAAATAATGAATGCATAGCCTAGGTATACACAAATTTACAGACTTTTGTTTATTGTGCATTTAAATAGTTGGCTCAAAAGGCTTGGACTCGGATGTTTCTGAGCATATCTGGGAACATATTGAAACAGTGTTGCAGGTCAGTGAGGACTGGGGAAGCAGAACCTCTCATTTTAAAACCTTGTCTGCTTTCAGACATGTTCTAATGAAAAATATTGCTTAATCTTCCTAAGGTTATGGAATATTCATGTTAAAAGCCCAGGCTTTGGAGTCAGAGATGGAAATTGAATTCAATGCTGTTTACCATTTATCAGATGTCTGGTTTGGGCCTCTCTAAACCCCAGCTTCCTTCTCTGTAAGAGGGGAATTCTAATAGTACAAACCTCAAAGAGGTTTTTATGAAGATCGAGCAAGATAGTGGCCATAAGCACAGAGCAGATGCCTGGGCCATAAATAGTAGCAGTTTCTCATGTTAATAATAACTTAGGTACCCAAGCCAAGGTAAACCTACTTTATAAAAACCAAGACGGAGTCATCTGCTCTTGGGAAAGAAATACATCGTATTAGTTTATTGTTTATGCATAACCAAAAGGCCTTTAAACTGGGGTCCCTATAACATACTTCAGGAGCACTAAACTCTTGCCCACGCTCTGTCTCCAACCGCATTGGATATTGAGAAAGTCACTTCCCATATACTGGACTCTATTGATACTAAGGGAGTAGGACAGCAGCCATTTCTTCAAGTCCTTTCCAGTCCTAGGGTGCTGTAATGCAACCTACTTGTTAGGATGTGGGGGACAGGAGAGAACCAGAAGGCTTAAGTGTTGGGAGGTGCTGCCTACTGAGAATCAATCAGAAGTGCAGATGAAGCAGGCTGTGAGTTCTGGTGGAAGTCAATTTGTTTTTGCACACACATTGATTTCATTCAGGGGTGAGCAAAAGTAGGTTTACGGTTACTGCTAGGTAAAATAATAATTAATGAATAATAATATAAGAACGAACTGTTTCATGTACTCACAACTGTAAACCTACGTTTGCCCACCCCTGTACAATGAGGTATACTGTAATATTATTTAATTATTTGCCACACACCTCAGAGGAAAAAAGACAACAAGTAGCATTTTAATATAAAATGACAACTCGATTAAATGAAATGTTGACCATGTAGTTTTCCCAGGACAAGGGTGAAAGATTGATGGATATACTTCTTAAGAGGAAAAGACAGAGACTCAGAGAATCAGGGTCCTCCCATCCCTCCCTCCTACTGTCTCAACATGTAGGTCCTCTGCTTATTGACAAAACATTGCTGCTCATTTGTGAGGCTAGTTACATACTCGGCAAATCAGAAGGCTATGAGATGAGGCAGATGCCCTGGAAGTGTTTTAGTGATCGGCAACAATGCATTAGGCTTTTGGTTGTAAACTCATACTGGATTTGGGAAAAAAACAAAATGTATTAATTCAGTTAAATTAAAAAAAAAAAAAGAAAAGCCAGGGAGTATTACTTTAAGCACAAATGGAAGCAGAGATTCAAGTGATGTTATCAGGTCTTACCCCCCACCCCAGCATGTTTTAGTCCTGCTTCCTCTGTTGGTTTCATTCTCAAGCAGGCTCTCTCCATGGGATGCCCTTGCCTCAGCTCAACCGTGTGCCTGTCACTGAACTAATCTGTGACTTTGCCTCTCCAAGCCTGGCCTCACTCAGGCCTCCCGGAAGCTGGAGGTACAGGGTGAGCTTACCCATCTTCACTCCCACAGCTGAAAGAATTACAGTTTTAAAAAGGGAGAAGAAGGCTTCTGTGGGCAGGAGACATTAATGCTGGGCAGGTGAAAACAAAGGCTCACTGTGGTGACTCTACCTTAAGCATATTGCATGTTGTTTTTGCTTTTAAGTGGTCTTACCTGCTTTTGAATATGAGATGAAATGACTCATATAAGGTTGCACACTGCAGGAGAGATGGGAAGCAAACTTATCTCTGACTCCTTATGTAAAAGTCTTTTTTCACCATCAGACACTCTGACAACCAGAGAAGTTTTGTTTTTCTTTCTGAAGGAGAACTGATCATTTTGATCATGTTTTAGAGAAGAGTGATAAGAATCACCAGAGACCTGGGAAACATAATAAATAATAAAACCAACTGGAGGTAGTTACTTGAAACAAGAGAAGACTGGAAAATCTAGGGCAGGAGGAAGGGGGTGGAATAAGGTAGTTGAAGGTCGTTACTGGAAGGCTGCCCTAGAGCATCGTGATTGCTAATTCGTAAAAGCTTCAGAAAGACAGGTTGTGATTTAACAAAAAATAATAACTTCCTAGTAGCCAGAGCCAGGAAGCAACAGAAGGGAATTTCTCAAGGCCTAGTGTTCAGTCGGTCAATAAAAGTTTTCAGGAATGCCTATGTAAACATTTATCTGAAAGTCAATAACTAGCATTGTCCAAAAGAATGATAAGGCAGGCCACCTATATTAATGTCAGTTTTCTAGTGGGCACATTAAAATAGTAAAAAAAAAAAGGTGAAGTTAATTTTAGTAACATTTTAACCCAATAAAATATCTAAAATATTAGCATCGTATTAACATTTACATTGTTCATCAAGTCTGAGGAGTCAGATGATGACATGGGATTTGGTTTGTTTGATTAAAGTCTCATTCCCCTGCAAATAAAATCCTTTTTACATATACAAAAAGGGGGGAGGGGGCAGCACATGGAGAAAGCCTGCTCCGAAATCCCGTGTGATTTTTATACTTACAGCACACTTCAGTTTGGACTAGCTGTATTTCAAGTGCTCAACAGCTATATGTGGCTAGTGGCTACCTCATTGCAGAGTGCAGATATGGAGGTCTGAATCTGTGGGAGGAACTGCTGTGGTCACAATTCCCTTCTTGAAAACCTCCAGTAGTTTTCCAGCACCTGAAGAAAAAGTATAAACTCTGAGTCCTCTGATTCAAATCTATTAGAAAGTACTAAGTGATTTTTTGTGTGTGTGGATGATCTGAACTTCTTGTTCTCCAGCTTATCTCCCTATTCTCACTTGCATTAACCCTCTATTCTACCTAAATGTACCTCCTGTTGTCGTACACTCTGATTAATGAGATTGGTTCTCCTAAAATCTTTCTTTGGAATGAAGGAAGATGTCAATCTCTTTCAATAGGCTAACTGTGCCACATCAACAAGAACTAAATTTCATTTAGAATAGGGACTCCATCACTGATGAGATGTTGAATGGCCCTGAGCTGTCCGACTCTATAAATGCCCCACTTTCAGCTCTTGGTTACACCCAAATACAATGACTGAGCTTAGGTCCATTATGAGAGAACCTTTCGCTTGACCTTGAAGCCACAGTTTAGACCAGATGATCCCTCTAAATCTTGTTCCCTGTGTTGTGCCTCAGTGAGAAGTGGGTTATATTTCACATCTCGGGTATTTAGATACGATTTTAACCTCAACATTCTGAACTGTTTGATCTTGAATGTGGCTCTTCACTTCTGTGGACCTCCGTTTATCTATTTTCAATATGATTGTAATGATAGCTGTTCCAATTAAAATAAGAAATATAACCAGCTTATGCTGTCTTGGCAGTAAATTGATGTGGTTTAATGCCAACTATAGAATCATATAGATTCAATTTTCCATTTCTTTTTTTTTCTTTCTTTTTTTTAATTAAAATAAGAAATATAACCAGCTTATGCTGTCTTGACAGTAAATTGCTGTGGTTGAACGCCAGCTATAGAATCAAATAGATTCAATTTTCCATTTCTTTTTTTTTTTCCTGAATGGCTGACTTACAGTAAGTTACTCAACCTCTGAGCCTCAATTTTACTATTTTTAAAGTAGGGATCATGGGGTTTCTTTTTTTGCAAGAATTAACTACAGTAATGTTTGTAAAAGTAGTATTTATAAATGCATTCTAAACATTTGCCGAGATTTGTTGCTATTGGTGTAGTAGAAAGAACATAGCATATGTAACTTGTGGCCAGTTCTTTTGGGGTCTGAGCCCAATTTTCTTTATGTTAGAAAAAGAGAAAATCAACATTCATGCTGTTCTTACAGGGTTGTTGGGAAGATGTCAAAAAGTGACATTTGAAAAGACTTTGTAAAACAAAAGACTTTGTAAAACTATGGCACCCAAAGTGCCATAGTGGGTGTATTTGAATAACAAGATAAATGTCTTTCTGATGTGTAAGCTGGACATGTGTTTATACCAGAAGACGACTGCGAGGGGACAGGCCCTCCTGTTTCTGCTCTGTGCATTATCCCCCAGCGCCAAGCACTGTGCCTGGCACATAGTTGGTGCCAGTGGAATAACCATGGGTGGCGCGATCGCCCATTTGTTATTTGGCAGCAGAAGTAGAAATTTCTCTCAATACAAGGAAAACATCAAGGGTCTCCCGCTATTCTTTTCTCTGAAAGTACAATCACATCATTGGAAAAGTCACCAAAATAGAAAATAAAACTATTTGAGTAAAGCACTTCCTATATGATTAGAGACCTTTGTTTCAGCTTAGCTGATATCCGATTAAAACTTTGGAGAGGGAATTATTTTAGAAGCTAAGTAGCATTGCACTGTCTGTCTTTGCTTATCCCATTTCCTCTCTTTCCTAGTGTCTAAAACTATTTGCATAATAGCAGATCCTTTGTTTTCCCAGAGTTCAGGTTTCTGGCAATGTACATTCAAAATCCTGGGATTGTGATATCAATATCATTTGTGTGGAAATGCCTCGATGACTCTGAGCAGATTTGGAACTGATCTGGCTCAGAGACTGTTTTCATGCTAATACTCTAGGTGATTCATCTTGTTTTTCATTTTCCCAATGATAGCCGAGGACCTGGATCTCTGTGGCATTGGTTTCTGACTACTGTTTGGAATAAAGAGGGGATGGATATAAAAGAAATATATGAGAGCACAAAGACACTAAAGAAAACAAACAAACAAAAAGCCCTCTCTTAAGTAGGGTAAAAACAGGCTAGTGTGGATAGCAGTGTTGCAGAGGGAGGCTCAGGGAGTAGGGAGCCAGTTTTTACTTTTTTCTCCAAATGATGCTCACCCTTTATGAATAATTTAAGTTGCTACTTGCTTTGGAAAGTGATACTGCATGAAAAGCTCTTAATCTAGATACTGATTGTAACTGGACATTTCTTCAATGGTTATCTCACTACCCCACTCCTTTTGGACCTGTATCATTTCTGAATGAAGTTCATTGCAATAGTCAACAAAAAATACTTGGGTTTTTATAATCCCACGTCTTAGGCATTGTACTGTGTGTTGGTGACACCACAGTGAACAAGAGAAATAGTTCCTTCTGGAGCCTGCTATCTAGTAGGCCAGGCAGGTATTAACGAAATTATCATATGAATAAATAAGCAGAGGTGATCATAATATTGTGACATAAAGGCATAGTACAAGGTGCATTGAAAAAGAGGGAAGTATGGGTCAAAATTACATTGCGAGATCTGGGAAAGCTTTTCGCAAGGTCTAAGTCTCCTGAAGTTGGACAAGGAATAGAGGGTAGACCCTTCCATAAAGGCAGATGGGCCTATGTGAAATCTCTAGGGCAGGTGTGTGGCAATAACCAGGAAGGGGATGGCCTGCCTGGCTCAAGAGAGGGCAGAACCTGTGAAGCAGAGGACTGGATGAGGCTGCAGAGGGAGGGAGGGGCTAGATCAGGGGTGGGCAAACTTTTTGACTCGAGGGCCACAATGGGTTCTTAAACTGGACCGGAGGGCCAGAACAAAAGCATGGATGGAGTGTTTGTGTGAACTAATATAAATTCAAAGTAAACATCATTACATAAAAGGGTACGGTCTTTTTTTTTTTTTAGTTTTATTCATTTCAAACGGGCCGGATCCGACCCGCGGGCTGAAGTTTGCCCACGGCTGGGCTAGATGGTGCCTAGTCTTGCAGGCCATGGTGAGGACTTTGAGTTTTATCCTAAGTAGAGTAGGGAATCATTGGAGGATATTGGGCAAGGGGACAATATCATTAGATTGGCTTCAAAAAGAGCATCAGGTTGAATTTCCATAGTGGGGTTACTTCCTCACAGAGGTCTACTCCTTCTCCAGCAGCTCTTCCATTTTTAGGAAGTTTGAGTGTCACACATTATATTCACCCTGTAGCATTTCTTCATTGTGTGCAGATATGGTCCTCATTTTTTTGAGGCCCTGTTGATGAGCCAGGACAGGGTAGCATAATGGACAGATCCCAGCTTTGAAGATAGACAGACTTGGGCTCTGCCATATTTTACCAGAGTGACTTTTAGCAAGTACTTCAAGCTCTCTGAGCCTCAGTTTCCTCATTGGTAAAAACAGATTATTGTGAAGATTTAAAACAGCAATATGTCTGGAGGCGCCCAACATACATACCTGAGACTCACTAAATCTCAGCTGCTGTGATTAGGTTTGACCTACAGGCTTAAAGAAATCATCTCACGCATCAGCCTCCTGCCTGCTATCTAGCCAAGTGTCTGTCCATTTACTTGGAACAGAACTGTGAATTGTCAAAAGTTCTGTGGCTCCCGAATTACAGATCGACTCTCTTTCAGCCTATTTGCCATCTTCCCACCTGTAGGGGAACATGGAGTCAACCTGTGGCTCTTTTTTCTTCTTTTACTCCTCATTGGGTGTGGTCTCTCTTCTCCTTTCCCCAATATTCTGTCTTCCTCCTCCTTCCCCATTTCCTTTTTTTCCTTCTTCCTTTCCCCTCCATTTTTCTCTCTAGCCTTTCTATGTGAGGTGAGAATTTTGCCCTTGATGACAGTTCTGCTCACCTGTTGCTCAGCTGTGCACCAAGTAAGTAGAGAGGCCTGTTGTTCCCACATAAAATCATCATGCGCAGCCCTTGAATGCACTTATCCTTTGTGTGTGTGTTTATACTATATCAAACGATGGCTTCACTGAAGCCAAAACAGATTTCTTTTTCCCAGTTGTTCCACAACAGATGACATATATTCTTGTTTCCTTGGAGAAAATAAATTGTATCCCTGTAAATGCACAAAGCACAATTTATTTTGCTACTTAATTCTTCCTCTTGTGCTTAAATATAATGACTTCCCTAATATAATCTTTTTCTTTTATTCATCACAAAATACGCTCTTAGATGCTATTGATACAGAAGTTAATAAGATAATTCCTAAAGGAGTGTACATTGTAATGGAGAGAGACATCTCAAATCTTGATTTCATTATAATTGAGAATTGCTAGGAAGAAAACATAACAGGTGATCTAATTAGGTCTTGGGAGGTCAGGAAATCTCTATTTTGGGAATGATGCCCACTACTTAACATAAATTAAGGATGGGTATGAAGGGGGGAGCTCAAGGAAATGCTACTCTTAATGACCCAAGGTGGGCAAGACCTAAGCTTGTGTGAAGAAAGTACGGGTGTTTCTAGCTGCAGAATGTAGTGAAGCAGGGAGGAGTTTGGTGTCAGGGGTAGAGGATGGGGAAGGGACAGAGGCTGCACAATGGTCTAGCAAGACTTTCTCTGTGAATCCAGTGCTGTCAGTAGTAGTAAACTGGTGATGAAAGGCCAGCCATCTAAAAGATTCTGGGAGGGAGAGTAAAGATTAATAAGAGAAATGGTTAATTATAGCAGCAGAGCTCCTACACCCCTCCCTGTCAGCCAGGAAAACACAATCAGGAGAGATTGTAAAAAGAGAATGAAAAAGGCGATGTTTCCAGAGATTTGGTACTATTTCTTTGGTGTCCAAAGAATCAAAGCATTCAGAAGCCGCTGAAAGAAAAATAATGTGTATTTAAAAATAAAGAGATAAACTACATGAGCAGCTGGAGGGAAAGTTTGAGTTTCTATGGAAACCTCTCCTAAAATGTCTTCCTCAGGCAACAGAGCCAACTTCCCAAATGCCAGAAAGCAGTGGAATATGGGTTGAAGCAATTCTCGTTGGACTGCCACACTGAGTGTGACACTGGAAGCTGAAGGGGAGGACTTTGAAATGGGTCAAGGGTTCCTCACATGACACTTCTCTCCTGTAAATGACTAGGTGAAGGAGCTTTGGGGATCGGGTGTTTTCTTGCAAGGTGCTAAGGCAAGGGTGCCATGGATAAAATCATGCAGCAAACAAAAATAAAAGGAACCAGAAAATGAATATTATAGTTCAGCCACCAGGAAATGATATAGGGCTTGATGGTAAAATCAGAGGCACAGACCTGGGGGCCTGTCCCTGCTTACTGCCCATTGAGGTAGGGAGCCTGTCCACCCCTCCAACATCACTGTGTGTAATTCTTCTCCCTCTCTCAGCTCCCCCATTCTCTCTTACAGGGAGATGATCTTCCCCATTCTCTCTGGTGTTTTTTCTTCAGGGTTTGAACTTGATCTTCCTTTGCCTGTGTTGCTTCCCACCTCCAATCCGTGCATGGCTGGCTCCTCTTTGTGTCTTCAAAGAGCTCTCCTTGCCCCCTTTACCAAATGCAGCTTCTTATCTTTCTCATTCCAGGGTACCTCTATCATATTACCTGGTTATTTCACATATATACTTTGCAAAGAGCATCTTCCTAATTTTTTACCTTTAATCAACTCCTCTCCTCAATATATAAAAGGAAGCCAGCTTGCCTGAGAGCCCCAGGCCTGAGAAAAGTGTCTAGCAGAGACATGGCACTGAAGAAATATTGAAGGAATTATTCTAGTCAAAAAGTCTGTAGTATTGTTATTGGAATGTTGAGTATAAGACATCCACACTTGATGTTAATGTTACACAGCTCTGGGTGATCAAGGGTTAACTAATCCCCATGTTATCAAGGAGAAATCTGCATGTGGAGTTTCCTAAAAACAATAAAAATCATATTAAAACCAATAACAATAAATTCTATTTATTGGATAATTTCTTTATGGCAGGCTCTAATATAAATAGATACAGAATGTAAAATACCTACCTACCTGCAGCACAATCTCTGAAGTAGGCCTTGGGATCCCAATTTTCTGGTTATAAAAACAGGCTCAGAGAGGCTCAGCTTGTGAAACTAGATTTTGAACTAAAGTTGGTCTTATTCTTCACTCCAGGAATATAAACTTTTTTGTATAAATAGATAATTTTGGGAGATGGGACTTGAGACTTCCTAAGACAGAAGTATTTGGGTAAAACAAAACAAAACAAAACAAGCACCAGAAAGCATGCTAGATTTGAGTGGTAATGGAGGAGGGAGCATGGTCCCTGGGGAATTCCTATAGAGTTGGAGGCAAGAATGTGGGTGAGATTGGGTGAGAGAAGCAATAGTGCTCAGCGTGTGGACTGAGTTCTCAGGCATCTGGGGATCACCTGGCTCTGAACCTGGAGCCACCTAGGCTGCTGGGTGTGGCTGGGGTGAGACATGATAAGAATGAGGTAGGCTGGATGGGGTGGGACTAGAAGACATAAGATCCTTAAACTCCAAAATAAGGAGTCTCAATTTATTAGAAAGTATTTTATATAAATTTATAGTTTTTTTGAATCATGTTAACCTACCTTTCATTATTTTATGTCTTCCTTTTCATAGTCAGATATTATACTCATTTTAAGAAAGAGGACCTTGAGACTGGGGTTGGGAAAATTGTTGCCTGCCTAAGGACACATGCAATGCTTGTTCTAGAACCCAATGCCCAGACTCTTGGTGTTACACTATTTTCTTTAGGTGAATAATTCTTAATGTTGAAAAGTTCTTCTTTTTTGGTAACCTAAAATATCATCCTGTATTTTTTTGCTTTATAGTTAAAAGTTAAGGAGAAAAATAATAAATCTTTCCATGAAACAGATGTAGATGTCAGCATTGAGTCCTCAAAGCATGAGTAAATTTTGCTAGAAAAAAAATTAAACCACATTTCTCCCACATTTATATTATTTATAATATAAATATAACCATTTATATTCTTTTGAATTTAATGCTTTTGTCAAAGCATTTTTAGAGAAAAAAGCACTGGCTTCATTGTGTTCTCTATAAATGATACTCAGAGTCAACATGAAATTTTCTCCATTTTTAAAATAAATTAATCATTCTTCCCAGTGCTTATTTTTATGATAATATGAACAAGTCATATAACTTCTGAGCCACCATTTCTACTCATTCATCCCCGTTCTCCCTGTACCTTCCTATTCATGGTATTAACAATACCTTTCAGCCTACTTTGGAATTTATTGTGTGCTCCAATGATATAGTGGATATGAAAATACCATGTACGTTTCTACATGAAATTTAAAGCATTGTACAATTCTAAATAATCTTGTTTAAAAAACAACACACTAAACCATACTGTATTATTATTTATGTCTGTTCCTAGAACTATTCCCACACACATTCGGTTTCCGACCCCTTCCCTGCCCTTTGGTCATGACTGAATTTGTTGATGTTCCCTTACTTAGCAGTTTTAGAAATCCTACTTTATTGCTTCACAGTGTATGGGAGAAGGAGAGACATGGATATTCTTCCCCCTGGGTTCTAAGTGGCTGTGTCACCATGGTATGGGGTCTGGAACAGCATGAGGCAAGAGTCACACGTGGGCAGCTTGTGGGACCTATAGGAGCGCAGGAATGTGTTTAATATGGTTAATCTATTTAATTTAATTTTATTTTTTTTAATATATTTTATTGATTTTTTACAGAGAGGAAGGGAGAGAAATAGAGAGTTAGAAACATCGATGAGAGAGAAACATCGATCAGCTGCCTCCTGCACATCTCCTACTAGGGATGTGCCCGCAACCCAGGTACATGCCCTTGACCGGAATCGAACCTGGGACCTTTCAGTCCACAGGCCAACGCTCTATCCACTGAGCCAAACCGGTTTTGGCATCTATTTAATTTTAAAATAAACAAACCTGGAACCAATTTTACAAAACAGAAAAGTATATATAAACCTTCATTTTCTGGCATTTCTTGGCGTATTGGAACACCTGATAGTACTGTATTTCTTATTCCTCACTCCCGATTCTCATTAGCTGGGTCACAGCCCTGCAGAAGTCAGAGGCATGCATTTTCCAGTCTTCACTCTGCTCCACCACTTCCGGTTGTCTCCCTGAAAGGAAAATCTGTTGCCAACTTCTGTTTACCATTGCATCTGACCTCTGTCTTCCCTAATGTGAAGAAACCTTTCTCTCTCTCAAATGTGTGAAAATGAAAGATAAATGAAGAAGACGGCCATGTTTTCCAAAAGTGAGAGAGAATACTTGTTGATGGAGATGAAGAATATTCCTGTGTGTTTACGATTCCAGCCAAGTGTGTCTCTCTTGTTTCCCTCACAACTGGCCTTTATTCATTTACTCCACTTGCCTGTCTCCTGGAGGTATTTGAGTTTTTCGCCCCTTTCCCCCAATGCTTCAGCCTTGATCATTCTTTCCTTGGAGGTGGGAGTGTGTGTATCTAGGCTGCTATATTTATTCTCCACCCCTGGAAAGTTACCCTTTTAATTGCATCATGCCCAATTGACTTCATATTTCCTTCCGGGGGTGTGTGTCTGGTTTGATCCTAAGCTCTGGGGTACTTATTCCACACCATTACATCTCTGCCTCTGCCAAAAAGGATGCAGAGCTCTGTCCCCCCTGGAGACTGTCAGCAATTTTCTCCCTCCCTTCCTTCACCTCTGATGGTCTCAGGACTTCTTCTGTGGCCCAGGCACCACTTCTGCCTGGAATCCAAGGGGAATGCCTGCTCTTGACTCTCAGTACTCCATATTGTCTGTCCCTATGTTTTGTGTGAGTTAATCAGTGGGTGAAGAATATCCCAGCAAAACTTTATAATTTAAAACACTTCACAAGAATTCAAAATAGTAGATTCACCCCTGACAATGATTTTCTTGGGATTGAGAAGTAGAGTAGTGTGTATGTTGTTTCTCCGTTTCTTGACCTTTTTTACTGTCTAAGTTAACTACACAACACATAATACTTCTGTCACCTGAAAATAAAACTGTGATTGAGAAAAAATGAAAAGCACTCTGCATGATCTCATTTGAACTCTGTTTTAAAAAGATTTTAGGTCAGGGCATAGGAGTAAAGCATGAAGCAAAGACAATGAAGCATTTGAATACCCTTCCTCCCGCCCCCTGACCTGTGCCTTTTGCTGGACCCTGACCCATTGGCCAGAATCCTGGACTCTTGGGTCCTTTTTTATGTTGTCTTTTGTTTGTTTGGGTTTTTGGGCTTTAGATCCAACATGCTTTTCTAGGGATGAACCAGAGATATGTGGATTCTTGCTTCCTTTGCTTCTGCACAGTCTGGAGGTAGAATGCAGTTCAGCAGCCCCACAGCTAACGTGAGTGAGGAGGGTGGGGTGTGAGACAAGAGGGGTGCCAAGGACTGTTGTGAGCTGGGAAGTTTGAGCTCTGTGTCTAGACAGTAGTCAGCCTGGCTCTAGTAGGCCATTACCAGCAGGAGCACAGAGCTAGTCTCACCTTATTTCATGACTTTGAAAGCAAAGCTGAACATCCAGGTTAGAAAAAGAGGAGTTCTGATTATCATGACATGTTGCATTCACAAGCAGAAGTGTATGTGGTCTCTGGTACAACATGGAAAGGATTGCTCCCTGCCAGCCATGTGACTTTGTAACTCATTATACTTTTCTAGGTCTCATTTCCCACCTGTTGGAGGGTTTGGGGGCAAGAATGATACCTTCCTGGTAAAATTAACATGGGGGGGAGGTGATGAAAGAGGAGAATATATCTAAACAACTATTTATTGAGCACCTCCTTTGTTGGGGTTAGCCAAGTGACTAAGATAAAGAAACAGAGTTCTTAGTTGCAAACAGCAGATGCCAACTCTCATGAAATAAAACTGGAATTAAGAAGATCTGAGTCTCCAGGAAGACAGAAGCAGGCTCAGAGGCTGCACAGTCAGGAGCATCATCTAAAATCACGCAGCAGGACTGGCCAAGATGTTACTGTGTATGGGACCCAGATGCCTCAGCTTGTACTCCTGTTGAAAGCAGCCATCCTGCATACAGCCCCAGGAACACAGCGACCACCCATCACATTGACTACCTATCATGAATGGAGAGTTCAACATTTGGTGCAGACACGTCTGGTTGGCAGAGCCTGGGCCTTGTACCCAAGCCCTAACCACAAAAGAGTCTGGGAAGGAGATTATCTGTTTTTAGTTCCTATGGAGGAACTCGTGTTGGGGCTCATGAAATACAGGATTCCTTGATATAAGGAGGAGGTTTAAACCCTGAGTGCCAAAATGAAAGAACAAGGTCCCCTAGAGTTCCCATCCTTAGGGAACTCATAGCCTAATTGGAAGTAGATGGCCATGTTTTGAATATGCTGCACAATTGTAACCTATCCCTGTTTTACATGAATCGGCATTTATTTAGTCATCTCCCCACTCTGTGAGTTTACCTAGAAAGATTACCCCATGGAGGGGCTGTCACTAGATTTTCTCTTGGGACATTGATTTCCTTTGTGGTGCCCACGGCTCCAGAAGCTTGTTTTTCTTTTCTTTTCTTTTTATCTCTGGTCTTCCCTCATCTGGAAGTACTAAGCAGACCAAGGTGCTATGATCATCTCTAAGAATAGAAAGCTAAAAATACCCTGGGGAGAGGGCCGATTCCTTCTGGCTGCACAGGGCCAACAATCTGCAATCCATCTTTTCTGTCTACCCTCATTTTCACACTTTTGCCTCTCCTTGGAGTTCTGGGAGTGGTGACACTGTTTTGCAAGTTTGCAAACTAATGAAAAAGCCCTCAGACTCTTCTGGCTTGTGGAGCGTACTCTTATATTCTGTGTCTCCTTGAAAAGATTGGGTTGCACTCTCCAGGGTCTCCAAGCTTGGCACTTGCCCATTGCAGAAATCTTATTACAACAGCTCTACCATCCCCATGAGATTATAAACTCCTGAAAGCAGGAAATATTATCATTACTATATCTCCAGGAACTAGAACCATGTCCATGGCTCATGATTACTCCTCAAATATTTGTAGAATGAATGATACTGCAGTAGTAGGTTCTTCTTATACATTTGCAAATCAAAGCAACTCCAATCCCTAATAGGTGAAGCCAGACAGGGTCTTAAGTGTAGAACCTGCAAATGTGAAATCTCAGGCTGCCTTCAGGCACAGGTGAGTCAAGGAACTCTCTGCGCTCTCCCTATTCTCAGCCTTCTCTATAAGGATATATTCTTTCTCAGACATGCCTTTCCTCTAACTTTACCAAAAACTCCAATAGAAAAAGGTTTTATCCCCATTACTTCCACAAAATGACTCAGAACTGAATCCAGTTGGAAAGCTGGGTTGCAGGCTGATTTAGGCAGAGAGGATATAGAGTTGGCCTATTGAGTGGCTTGGTTTGTACCACAAATTCACCCTTGGAGACCAGGCGAGCCCAACCGAGTTCTGTGGGTTGAGAATGCAAGAATTGGGGTTCTCTAAAGCAAAAATTGAAGTATACCAGTAGACAAGACAATATGTGCTGGATATATATGAGTTGAATAATGCCCCACCCCCCCAAACCCGTGAATGTGACTCTATTTGGAAAAAGGATCTTTGAAGATGTAACAAATGAAGTATATCAAAGTGGGATCATCCTAGATTGGAGTGGGCCCTAAATCCAATAACTGGTACCCTTAGAAGGGTATAGAGAAGATACACAGAGAAGGAACATCATGTGTTTATGCTCTATGAGAACCTAGCGATCACCTGAGAGAAGGTGATGTGAAGACGAAGGCACAGATTGGAATAATGTCTCTACAAGCCAAGCATTGTCAACATTCCCTGGAAGCCAGGAGAGGGGCATGGAACAAATTTCCCCTCAGCCTCCAGAAGAAACCAAAACTGCTGACACCTTGATTTTAGACTTCTGGCCTCTGGAACTATGAGGGAATACATTTCTGTTGTGTTAAGCCACTCGTTTGTGGTCCATTATTATGGCAGCCCTAGGAAACACACACACTGAGTAAATGAAAACAGCTGAGGTTTACTGCAGGCATCAGCTATGATGATCTGGTCTATAGTGTTACCCTGTAACTCAAATGACTATCAAGTGATAGGGTTGGGATTTGTACTTAACTCGAGCCTGCATTTACTTCATTCTCACGGCCAATCCACCAGGAATCCAGCTGTGCTGTCCAGCCTCTGTGGATAGACCTCCTTTAACAGACAATATGGCATTCAGCTATCTATCACATCAATGGAAAAAGATGACAGACAGGCCCAGACCACTGTTATGTCTGTGTGGCAGCAGGCACACAGCTAGATGCTGACAGCACAAGGCTGTACTGTACTGTTTGTCTCATCCACTCATGGCTCTTAAGATGTAGAAACTACTCCTCTGGACAACCTAGATGCAGGTTCTACTCTGTCGGTACAGAATTGCTGTGTAACAGCTCTTAAACAGCATGGGTCGGGGAGGGGCGGGAAGAGAGACCCAGATTGCTACTCCCTATGGTACTACCTGTGGTGTGAATGTTTGAAAGGCATAGGGGGATATTCTTTTTTGTTGTTATTTTGTAAGTTTCCCCCCCCCCCTTTTCCTGCGAATAGGAAACATCTGATTCTTATGCTGATTTGTACAAGTGTGTTATTTTTCCAGCTCATTAGCTGCATTTGTTTTCCTTTTTTTTTTTTTCCTGAGTCATGAGCAGCCCTGATGGCAGTGAGGATGCTGGTGTGGTTTGTTGGAGGCTGCAATCATCTAGACCAAAGCCTTGGTGAAACTGGGGCCTGAATGTGCAAGGTGTGGTGGTCAGGACTAGGAAACAGGCATTCGTGTAACCCTGGGTTCTGGTTTGTATTT
>NW_005362269.1:3302632-3345819 GCF_000412655.1 Myotis brandtii | reverse complement strand
TTTTTTTTTTTTTTTTGGGGGGGGGGGGCAGGTGGTAGAATCGACTAAAAGATGGACTAAAAATTTGTTAGTCATAATCCTATCTTCAGGACAGCCCAGTGGCTTTTCAAACATCTTCCATTTGTTTTAGATCTCCTGTAAGGAAGGAATGAAGGAAGAATGGAGGAGAGGAAGGGAGGAAGGAAAGGGTAACTTTTTAAATTTTTTGTTTAAAGAGAAACAATCACAAGTTAACTAAACCGTTTTTAATTAAATTAAAATCTCAACACCATTTGCCTGTGGTATGCACACACACCAAACACACCCATCAAGAACTGAATTATTGAAAAGAAAAAACACACACATAAGAGAATGTCATTAATTTATCCAGTCCCATCAAATATAGAGAGTTAAAAAGTCATATAAAAAGGTATCTTAAGTCTATCAAGCAAAGAACATTCCAGGTGAAAAGCAAAGTCAATCTCATATTTCATTTTATATTTTTAAATAGAATTGCCTGGCATTGAATCGAAGGCAGGGTGCAGAGGAGACCTGTGGAAGTAGCCGAAACCAAAGTCATTTCACCCCAGACCTTCAGCTTCCAGTGGCTGTTATAAGGCTGACTTCTTTACCGGGACCTCTGCTGTGCACTTCTACCCTTTTCACTTCTCTCCATTCTCTACCGTCTCCTCTTCTGCAAAAGCAGTATGCACACATGCACAAATACACAAAACCAAATAAATTTAGGGGTCTTGCAGAAGAAAAGATTATTCCATGCACCAGCAAGTCTGAATTCATTGTATATATGTATGTATGCATATATATGTATGTTATTTATTTATTCTTTCCTGTTCTATTTAAAAGCAGCTTTGTTTTTTTTAAGTACTATCATACTACCTTGAACTGAGGGCTTATCAAGCACTTATCAGTAGAATTCTATGTGGCTTTGATTTAATAAAGATATAATGTCCTTTCTAAAGAGAGCTACCTTTTGGCCATAAGGTGCTAACACCTGTGACATTGGTGACAGAGGATTCTGGACAAGGTTCGCTGGAAGATAAAAGACAGCAGGTAGCAGAGTGACCTCAGACAAGTCACTGAGCCTGTGTTGCCCCCTTTCACTTTCTGGAAAAGTACTATGTCAGATGATTGCCACGGTCACTTATGGTTCAGAAATTCCATGACTTGAGTTATACCTGTGATTATTATTAATAAAAACAATAACTCCAATTTATTATTGAACACTAGCTACATTCTGATAGCTATGGCTAAGTGCCTGGAGGTCACTGTTCCATTTAATCCCCATACCAACCTAGTCATTAGAAGGTGCTACTATAATCCCCATTTTCTATGTGAGAAGACCGAGGCTTAGGTCCCTCTTACTGAAGCCCATGTTCTTCACAGATGCACTATATTGTAAATTTCATTCTAGCTTATGTTCAACTTCTTAAATGGGGTTTGAATTAATGAGATTTTGCTGAACTAGGGAACATTTCTCTCTTAATGTCTTCCCATCCATCCTGCTAATTGGTCTTATAATTTTAGGCTCAGGCTTTCATCCTACTCGACTTGGAAGGATGAGGGATGGTGAAAAGGGCACGTTACCTGAAATGCTTATTTTGACCTTTCCCATCAGGATCTTTACTCACAGTGAAATTCCTCTGTCTTAGGATGGAATGTCAATCCTCTTAGACACTGTGACTCACAATGTTGTTCTCTTGTTTCAAATCCTAATATGCCTGTATGCAGTTGTTCCAGTCCATTTATTGATGACCCAACAATCTGACATCCTATCTTTGTCTCCTGATCAGGACTCCTAAACAGTCTCACTGATGGGCATCTACTTAATGTACTTTTCTTTTTTGCAACACAAAGGGGAGGATGCATTTTCCGTGCAGGTGATCCATTCCTTACCTTTTCAGGGGGGGAAAGAGCTATCCTGCAGGTTGCCCTATTTAGATATCAACATAGGTGTTCTGCCTTCTCAGGCTCTCAGTACAACTAGCTTTACTTCTCTCCGTCTCTCAGCATCTCCCTCATTCTCAGGCTCCCTCCCACACATGTTTTAAGTGCTGGCATCCTCTGCTAACATCCTAGAGAGAAAGAGCTTTTTCTTTTTTATTCCTGTGGCCTTGAGAGAAAGTGCTGCCATTGGAAGTGTGCGGAGGCTCTTGCCAGGGGTTTATGAAAGACAATCAGTAGCTTCCTGGAGGCTTAATGCAAAGTAGGAGGTGTTGCCTTTCAGGTTTCTTTGCCATCCAGGGTTCCTGGGGAAATTTTTAAAAAGAGCTGCTATGATGTGTTCTTTGAATTTTTTAAAAAACAAAGAGAGGAAGAAAGAAAGAGAGCCGAGTTGTGGAGCATGAATTAAGCAGGACGTATTGCAGTTACCTCCAATGCCACCCAGGCCCTTCCACACATGCACCCAGGATATTGTCCTTTCCCCTTTTGTGAAACCTCAGCACATGAGAAAAAAGTGGCAGTGGCTCTTTGCTCCTAGCTTCCCATAATCTGTTCGTTTTTGCATCTCCAGGTCACCCCAAATGTATGTAGACTTTGAGATCTATAGCATAGAGGTCTACCATAAAAGAAGAAGAACAATGAGTGCTCCTTGGATGTAACTGTCCCCAAGGGCTGTATTTGTATCACTTCTTTTAATCCTAATAGTAACTCCAATAGGTGGTAGGAGATTTCCCCCATTATATCAATGGGGAAAAGAGACTTGGAGAAACTACTTTGCCCAAGGTCACACCAGTGATAAATGAAAGAGATGGTAGCAGGGCGTGGGCAGTTTTATTCCACAGAGTCTGTGCCAATATGAAGCCCACTGATCTCTTCATTGGACTTCCTGTAGACAGTCATTGGGCTTCTCTAAGGAGACGACTGTTTGGGGCATTATTTCCTCTATCAGGAGGAGGGAGCAGTTTGTGGAAATAGACAGATCATGCGCTTTGACTATTTGGCAATATCCATGAAGATGAAAATGTGCATACCCTTCCACCCAGCTATTGTATTCCTCCGTAAATACTCCAGAAAACTAGCCCACTGTGCATAAGGAGACAGATCCAAGAGTGACTATTGCATTATCATTGCCATGGTGAAAACTGGAAACAAATTAAAAGTTCATTAATCAGTGAATGGATTAATAGATTGTGGTAATGTCATAGAATGCAATAGCATGTGGCATTTATAATAAATGCACTCGGTCCAGATGCATTGGCATAGATAATATTCAAATCTGTTTCTTTGAAAAAGCACATGGTGAAAAAAAAGATATGACCATATGACAATTTTAAAAATACACAAAATATACTAAATGCCTGTTATTTAGTGCTATGTGCATATATAATTAACATAAGAACATAGGTAGGAGATATAGACACCTACTTCGGAATAATGGTTTCCTGTGGGAAGGAAGAGAATGGAAGTGGACTGGTGGTACTCAGGGGAATGGGTTCCAGTGTATTTGTAATACCTTTTTTTTTTTTGCATGTAGGAATTCCAAAAATGTCTGGGAAAATATTTGATTGTTAAATTTCAGGTGATAAGCACATGATTATCTCCTATTAATCTAATTCTCTATACTTTCCAATGTGTTAATTTGCTTTAAAACTAATTATTTTTTTAAGTAAGGAGAAGAGAGAAGAAGCATCTGGATGGTGTCCCCAGGTTGGTTGTTGGTACCTCCCAGGGCTCAGTGTGCTGGGGCATTTCCCAGTGTACTCACTCCCAAGGCCTGAGCAGGTGTGAGGGGTGAGGTGCCAAAGCTTCTGGGCATTCCAGATGATCCTTCCAGTCATGTCTTCACCTTCATCAGCCAGGACAGCCCCCACAAGCAGACCTGCCAATGTTTTTCTCATGTAACTTTAAAGGGCAAAGGTTCATATCACTCCTGCAGATGCACAGAAGTCAGCCATGAGTTCATTTCTCTTGCCTGGACTAAACACTGCTGTTCTGCCTACTCTAATTCTATCTGGAGAGGCTGGGCAAGTCCCAGATTTCCAAAGGGAGGCAGGAAGGGGTGGGGGATTTTCTGTTCACTAACCCCCCTACAATTCTGTTGGGGAACCAGTCAGGCAATGTGGCCCTTTCCTTCCTGTGTGGACCGCCTACATTTTATGGGACATTTTACTCCAAAATACATGCACCTTCTTATTCTTCTACAATGTACCTTAGGCCCATTCCAGCCATGATTTTGTTCAATTGTTCTCAACAAACACTCTCTCTTCTTCAGCTCCTTCCTCCTTTCCCTGCCCCTTCTCTCCCTCCTGTCATTCTCCCCCCACCCTTCTATTTTCTTTTCTACCTCTTCCCCCCTTTTCCTGCTCCCTCCTTCCTCTCTCTCTAACTTCCTCTTCTATCCCAACCCCCACTCTTCCTCCGGAGGCCTGACTGAAGGTTCCAGTAGCCTTTCCCCCCTCTAAATTTCCAGCTATATGAACTCATAAAATCCTTATCAATTAAACCCTGTCAGGTTTCTGTTTCTTCCAATTGAGAAAGTTCTAAATGTCACTGAAGCTTGGGACAAAGTACTAAAAAACATGTATTTAGCTTTGACCTTGGGCAAATAAAGTGAGCTGATGAAGTAGGCATATTATTCGATATCTCCCTCGCCAGGTATGAGAATCTGCCATAGTGTTTGTGAAGCCACTGAGATAATCAGGGAGGGAGATAAAAATGTCAGGAGCTGCTGCTGCAAATTCAATTGTCAAGTCAACCAGGCCAGTGGGTGGGAGTTGAATCCTTTCCCTGACAAATGGGATTGAGGGTGACTCACTCAGCATCTCTTGTCTTCACCATAGGTGTCCTCTTCCTGAGGAAGCATACTGCCTAAGAATTTCTAAGGGGATATATATATATATATATATATATTCTCAGTGCAGCATTGCTTCCCTTTCTTTGACACAAACAAGGGAGAATTTAGTTTATTCATAGTATATGAAGATTTTATATCCATGCAAGGAAAACACGTCTTTCTAATAAGTCTTTAAGTGATTCTTTTCTGCTCATTTCCAATTCACTAAGATGTATTCAAGCAATAATCTCTACAACATGGTGAAAAACGAGGCCATAAACACATAATGCAATTGATAAAATGAAATAAGCCAGGCCATTTGTGGAGTGGGAAGCACGGAGCTGGCGGGGAGCAGGATGATTACTTAAGGATCTGAGGTGTCTCTCTTTGCTGTTCTTCCCGACAAGGAGGCCAGTGTTGGGGGCTCAGCAGCAGAGGTCTCCCAGGAAACCCTGAGGGGGAGACATCAAGGTGTCCTTGCTGGCTTTGTTCACTGCAAGGGAGGAGTTAGGAGTCCTGTTCTCAGGTCTGGAACTATTTCTTGCAGTGATTTCACCTTTGTCTCTCTGGGTCTTAAATTTTCAATTTAAAAAATGGCTAAAGTAAAGAAAACCCTTTTTTTTCTTTTAACTAAACCTGAGGAAAATTGTGGCACTATACCTTAATGTATGTATTGTCTATTTTTATGTGAATGGTACACACACCCCCATTTGCAGTTTTGCCTTCTATAGTTTTAGTTACCCACAGGAAATCTTAAATGGAAAATTCCAGAAATAAACAATGCATACATTTCAATTGCGTGCTGTTCTAAGTAGCATGATGAAATCTGGTACCATCCTGCTCAGTCCAGCCTGGGAGGTAAATCATCAGTTTGTTCAGCATATCTATGCTGTATGCTCTACCTGCCTGTTAGTCACTTTGTAGCTGTCTGGGTTATCAGATCAGGGGAGAGAGGGGGGGGGGCGGGGAGGGAGAGGAGACCACATTCACATGTTTCCTACAGTATATTGCTATAATTGTTCTACTTGATTAATAGTTATTGTTGTTAATCTCTTACTGTGCCTACCTTATAAATTAAACTTTACCATAGGAATGTATGTATAGGAAAAAAGAGTAGTACATATAGGGTTCTGTACTATCTGCAGTTTCCGGCATCCACAGGGGGTCTTGGAATGTACCCACTTATATAAGTGGGAAGCTACTGTAGTAAGGACCTTGGTTATGTATTCACTGCTGCCTGTACTTCCATGGACCCCCCTGCCCAAACATTAACTAAGGGCAATTTGGGCTCCTTTATGAGAAGGGAAGAGAGCACGACAGACACTGGAATAGGGGGTGTACTAGTATATACTAGTACAGGTTGAGACTGAGTCTAGAGAGAAGGTAAATATAGGCTGAAGGGGAAGAACCCCAGCTGGCAGGAATATGGAGATATTTTGGGGATCAACTTCTGAGCATGAGTGAGTAGAAAATGATCCTTTTCAAAAGCTTTTTGTGGGTAACATCATAGAACTCCTTTACTAGTCTTTGTCAGACTTGGTTTAATATTAGATTATTCATCTCTTTGGCTGCTGGAATATGTATTTTTAAATGCAATTCTGAGCTCCAGAGGGCCACATGAGGCCCTAGGATTTATGCAGGTTACACCTGCTAAGGTTTCCCCAAGGGGTCCTTTTTGATCTAAAGGGTTTTGCCTGTCATGTGTTGTTTTCTTCTTCACCTATTATGCAATTAGGTGGCAAAAAATTTAACTTCAGCATCTAGAGGGAAATGGAATTAAGGGAAGGGGGTGTTGGGGGTGAGGCGAATCCCTGACTTACACATTGAAAAGGAGGATTATGAGGTCAATTTACTCAGACCAGGAAGAGCCAAAGAAAAGAGCAAGGTAGACTTTTTTAGAGAAAAGGTTTTATGGCTGGTTTGGGGAACTTTAGTATAAAGAATTTGTGTGGGGCCTTGGCCAGGTAGCTCTGTTGGTTAGAGTGTCATCCCAATATACCAAGGTTGCAGTTCAATCCCGATCAAGGCACATACAACAATCAATCAATGAGTGCATAAAAACGTAGAACAACAAGTCAATGTTGGAATGCTAAAAGTGTAGAATACTAAAGAGACCACATTTCCTTTATTCATTTCTGTATACCCAGTGCCTGACACATGGTAAGTACATGATAAATATGTACCCATTAAGTGAATGAGGACAGTATGGAGAATATGTTCCAAGACCTCCAGTGGATTCCTATGATAAAGTTTAATTTATAAATTTGTCACAGTAAGAGATTAAAAATAGAACAGAACAATTATACTATAACAAAAGTTAAGTGAATGGCTTTGGGGCCATTGGTAAATAAAATAAGGGAGACTTCAACTCAAGCACTGAGATACCATGACAGTTGATCTGATAATCAAGATGGCTACTACATGACTAAGGGTTGGGTACTGTATACAGTGTGGATACGCCGGACAAGGAGATGATTCATGTCCCAGGCAGGACAAGCCAGGGAGATACAAGATTTCATTATGCTACTCATAATGGCATACAATTTAAAACATATTAATTGTTTATTGATCAAGCACTGAGATACCATGACAGTTGATCTGATAATCAAGATGGCTACTACATGACTAAGGGTTGGGTACTGTATACAGTGTGGATACGCCGGACAAGGAGATGATTCATGTCCCAGGCAGGACAAGCCAGGGAGATACAAGATTTCATTATGCTACTCATAATGGCATACAATTTTAAACGTATGAATTGTTTATTGATTTGTTTATTTCTGGGATTTTCCATTTAATACTTTCAGACTGCAGTTGACCATAGGTAACTGAAAATGCAAAAAGTGACACGACGGATAAGGGAGGGGGAATTCTTGTACTTGACACTTAGTATGCCCAAGTGTTGCTGTTACACGTATCATTGCAGTGGTAGAGTTAAGCATGGGGTACTATAGAAACATTTTGGGTTATTTAGATTAGGGAGATCAGCAAAGAAAAATATAATATTTAACCTGAGACCTGGTAAGGGCAAGTATATATCAATTCAGCAAAAGACAAAGAAAGGATATTCTTAGCATGAGAGAAAGCCCCGGGTTGAGAGCGAGCTTGGAGTTTTGATAAAAGTGCATGTGGTTTATTCAATATGCAGTGGAGGGTGGGGATTGCTGAGAAGGGAAGGAGGGATTCCCAAGTGGTTCATGTGTCAGGACAAGGAAAGTGAATTTGAATCTGAGGACCAGGGGTTCCTGAGGGTTATGAAGCCCATTTACCTTTCATGTGACCAGATAATGCTGGCTTTAGAGTGGAGAAAAACCTGGAGATGGACACATTTAAAGAAAAAGAGTTGGTTGAAGAAGCTGTTTTAGGAATACAGGAGAGAGACAGTGATGGCCCCCACTAATTGGTAGGAGAGCAGAGGGCGGGCACAGATTTAAGAGAGAAAGAAGGCAAACTCTATCAGGACATTTACTGGTCGTATTTAGGAAAATGACAGCTCATTCTTCTGTTTATGAAGAAGAAGGTGCTATTTGAAGAGCTTTAAATAAATTAACTTACCTGTCCTTCACAGTCAATCAGGGTTAAGTTCTGTTGCTATCACCGGTTTTCAGATGAGAAAACCATGGCACAGAGGGGCTAGCAACTTCCCAATACTAAGTTGCCCTACTACTAAGTGGCAAAGCCTAGATTCATGTGTGGTAGCGAGACTTCAGATTTGTGCTCTTCACACTAACCCAAATGTCTTTTGGGTAACAACCCAGAATGACAGAAAGCCCCATTTCTATCCTGGATGTTTTGTTGTCTGGTGTTTTTTTCAAGAAGGGGTTTATACCACATGATTTCTAATAATATTGATGATCTCTTATGAGGCTCTGCAATTAATGAAGCATTTATACAGTGGATTATCTCATGTAGCCTTTACATGCATCCTCATAAGTAGGTATTGCTATCCCTAATTTGTGGATTGAGATTTTGCGATTAGCATAGATTATGTGCCTCCTAGGAAATCCATCTTGTCCCTTTGATCTCAGGACTCGTGTCTCCTAAAATATTGTTTCCATAATGATTTCTCAGGATGGGTACTCGCTTACCTCACAGCCCTTGAAAAATGGCAGTTAATGTGGTCACTAATGAGGATGATAGTCATGTAAATAAATGATTTCTATCCAGGTGGCACATGTTATCAATAAGTTGGGCCCAAGGTCCGGTAGGATCGGAGGTTAAAATATCAGAAAAGGAAAGATGCTTGAGTAAGATTTTGAGGGATCAGTAGGACTTGTTTAGGTAGATAAAATTTTTATGGGATAAAAAATCCAATATTTTGCCAATGCCTACAAAATAGCTTTTTGCTTGTGGCCACTATTAGTTCTTTTTGACATTACAGACATCATTAACTGAAGCAGGAACGCAATACATATGAGAACTGTATCCTCATTTAGTTCTTTCATCAGTTTCAGTATGTTTTCTTTTTATTTTCCAACCACTGGATGGATTTGCTCTATCAACATAAAAAAGAAAACAGTCTTAGTCACTCTCCAGTCCTTGAGTAATTTGCTTGCCGCCTACAAATTGGCATCAAAATAGCAGTGGACTTAGGCCATGTCTGGTCTGTGCTAGCTCCAGAATCCAAGGCAGGCAATACAAATCAATTTATTTCTCTCCTTTTACATTTTAAAAGAGATTGTGATAGTTATTTTAAAAATATATGTGGAGATGAAAAACACAAAGTTTAGCTTCATGGTTTTTGTTCCAATATTAACTATTTTTTGAAAAGGAGAAGCAAGGGGAATGATTAGAAATGAGAGAAGAAAGCACATCCATTTATTGACATTATCATTCATTGAACACTGGGAACCCTGACTGGAAAAAGATCATCTCAGTCCCTTAGATTAAAAGAGAGAGGTGTATGTTTAAGGAAATAGCAATAATGCCTTAGAATGCTAACACTTCCTTACTTCAAATCCTCGCCTAGATAAGATAATACCAGATCCTTTGCCTCAGTTTCTCTCCCTTGAGAGGACAAAGCCAACTATCACAGGAACACAGGGTCGGTCACACCCTGTGAGGTCAAGGTATTATTAGAAGGAAGAGTTCTCACAAAGTACATTCTCACTTGTTTCATATGCACTGTGAGATGAAGAACATCAGAAAATCCCTTGCTAACCCAGAACGCCCTTATCTTCACTTTCTTTCTCCTCTCCCCTGCCTCATTTCCCTCCCTTCTCATCAGGATCTCTGAATTTGTATCACCAGTGATCCCTCTGTCATATATATTGGTTAACAGTCTTAACAAGCTTCTATGGTGGATTTTTCCAGATGTATCCTCTAAATTTTATTTTGCTCATGTGTTGCAAAACATATGGCATATGGGACCTCTCTCCAGTGTGGGTTGAGGATGGCGTCCTTCAATGGGCAAAAGACATGGGCAGGCAATGTGTGCCATGTGCTGAAATGGACATCATGTGTTTATGCTCTATGAGAACCTAGCGATCTCTGTTGAAAAGGGCGCCTTTCTTTCCTAATAATTCATAATTGACCTCCCTTTTGAATTGAGCCAAGTAACCACAGGAAGGAAGATGAATTTTGTTTAGCCAGGCCGGAGCTAGGGGTCATTCCTAGAGCCCAGAACATAGTATCACATGAGCATGATTGAGGGTGTGGCTCCTCAAAGGGAAATCAGGGCTATAGACTAGAATAAAAATAATAGGTATAGAGGCAAAAGAACAGATACCCACTGCCATGAGTGATCATTTTAGACTTGAAACATTTGCTTGGGCATTTCTTTCTGCCTGGACTAAATGGTCCCATATTCTCTACCTTTTCTACCTAACCTTAAAAATCTCTATCCATCTCCTGTCATGAGCTTTCTCTGGTGCCTGTCATCTCTGTGGTGTACCAATGTCCTTGTGAGTCATTTGACCATGCATTCATGTCCAGGTGGTCATCCCCTCCAATCTGTAAGCAAGCCAAGAGTGGGACCACTCCTATAAATTGCACTATTAACTTTTGAGTTTTCATCTGCATTGGGTGAAGGAGTAATGCATGACTGAATGAATGACATTAGGAATAAACAAATAAACAGAAGCCAGAATAATAATAGACAGATGCAACAGTGGTATGGTAGGTGGATGGTGTGAGTAATGCCAGTCTTGGCCTGATTTCTAATCTTGAGATTTTCTCCAATGTTGAGTCATGCATTGTGAGCACATCTCATAACATTGTTCACTACTTCTACCCTCACTGAGTGAGGTGCAGTGGTCATTGATCATCCTTAAGAAACTATTGGGAAGGGAGCCTTGAATCATGTGACAAAATATTCCAACAGAGCCTACACAGCAACAGAATAAAATTAGAGGCACAAAATATTTGAGCTGGAAGGAATCTGAGATTTACTGGATTTGGAGTCTAGTCTTCTACATTTACAAAATAAGACACCTGGATTCAGACATCCACATATTCCCTCAATTCTGTTCCCTTTTCAGTCTTCTCTGGCCAGCTAATTGATAATTGTAGCCACCCTCCCACACATTGCCTTCTACAAAATTAAACATACCATGTAATGCATATATTTACCTAGTTTATTGATTTTTCCACTAGGATGTAAGCCAGTAAGGGTGAGCATTTTTGTTCTGACTTCCCTCCCCTACTGTGCAAGAAGCCAATTCTGCACCCATTTACAAATTCATTTAAATATTGATGATTACTAACTGTGCCTGTTCTTTGACTCCATCTTTGAACTGGTTTGACATTTGCCAGGTTCTTCATTGATAAAATTCTTAACTCCTGCTCATTTTGTATCTGTCTGATTGTCCTGGTTTTGCCTTATTTTTGAAAATTATCCTTTTGAAAGTTCACTGCTGTATCTTGATAGTGAGAACAGTATTTGTCACATAGTAGGTACTAACTAAGCATTTGCAACAGATATGAATAGTTTCAGTTAGCAATTTTGACTAGGGATGCACGTCCTACTCCCAGGTAGGTTTAGAGCTGACTTGAGTCACATGTCAAGTTCAGCAGGTTTTCCTGTGGTAATACTTATAAACCCTCTTTCCTACTTCTTAGGGTCACCTCCCATCAGGGTCTAGGAAGAAAACTTCCTTTTTGGCCCATGGTCACATATATGACCCTACTGCAACACCCTCTTGTGTTGGGTACAAAAACTGAGATGTGCCCAGCCAGTGTGGCTCAATGATTGAGTGTCGCGTCGACCTATGAACCAAGGGGTCACTGGTGCAATTCCCAGTCAGGGTACATGTCTGGGTTGCAGCTTGATCCTCAGTAGGGGGTGCACAGGAGGCAGCTGATCCATCGATGATGTTTCTGTCTCATCGATGTTTCTCTCTCTATACCTCTTTCTTCCCCTCTTTCTAAAAATCAATAAAGGAAAAAAAATTAAAAAGAAAAAAAACAACAACAATAGAGATGTTCCTACATTTATCCTGTCTCATCACAGGTAATGGGGGCAAACAGAGGCAGTGCTTTAGCAGAAATGTGCCCGCAGCTGGGTACCCTTTTCTGGAAGACCGGAGGCCAGCAGGAGGGCAGATTCTAAATACCTGCCTGCCCTGAGAGCTGCCCTTTTCCTTACCAGCATTCACAACCCGTTCCACAGGTAAACCCCAACCTTGCTGGTGGTTACCTAATCTGTCCTTTCCTGGTTTGGCTTTTTACATTTCAGCAGTTGAGTTGGCTTTTTAAAATTGAAGGTTGGAAAGGAGCAGCAGAGAAGAGGGACAGAAAAAAGCCTAGAGGCATCGTTCCAGAAACAGTGTGTGTGTCTCCACCTCATTTAGCACCTTCTGTTTGAAAACTCTCTCTGCCCTGAAAACAGGCCTTCGCCTCTGCTTTGGCAACCCTTGGTGTTTCCAGGCCAGTCCTCAGCTATGTTAATAGAATCAGAGGACTCAAAAGGTACATTTTGCAAATATAAAGTATCATCTAGTGGCCCCGTTATCAAATGCCTCACCTCAGGAGGTTTCTGCAGGCTAAATAAGGTCATTCTGGGTCAGGTCAGGCCCAAAAGGTAGGGGAAAGGGGTGGGATTATGGGAGTAGGGAACAGAGCTTCAGTTTTTGGGTTTCTGGCTGAGTTTAGATATCTGTTGGGGCCTAAAAAGCTGATCCTAAGATGTTGATTTTTGTGAAGGTATTTCTAGTGAATATTTATCAGTATTCACTTTTATAGAAATAAATTATCTCCTTTTTGAAGAGTGTTGGAATCTCACTTCCTCTCATGGTTGCCACACAGAATCTTCATTTCTTTGTCTTTTGTTCATTGACATGACTTGTCCTCAAATTAAGTACTGGTGTGCACAGCATTTGTACAGCGGAGAATGCGAAAAATTGGCCCAGCCCCATAGGAGCTAGCAGTCCAACAGAGGAGATAGGCAACTAGAGAAGTAGGCATAAACCACAGGTATGTTTTGATAAACTAAGGGCTTCTGAGAGGTCACAGGAGTGCCCTATCTATTTAAAAATGGAAGAATAATTGTCAAAACAGTTTGAATAAAATTTGGATGGATTTGAGAAGTTATATGTTTTCTTCCTGTTAAATAAGCTGCACTTGAAGACTTTGTGTTTCTGGTTCGGCAGTCTCTCAGCAGTCCCTGCCCCTACAACAGGCCGGAGAGTAGAATCCTTCTGTCTAAGCCACTCCTAGATGGCAGGGAAGGCTTCCCTGGAGAAATGATCTCCAGCTGAGGACTGGATGGCAACGACTTGCTAAGTCACAGAAGAAAGGAGAATGGCATGGGATAATGCTCAGAGGGGACAAGAAGGGAATGGCGTGTATAGCTGTTCTCCAAACTGGCATTAACAGCACCTAAGAGACTTTAAACACATCGACAACAAGTGGATTCATTTCCCGGGGCTGCTGTAAAAACGGAGTGGCTCAAAACAGCAGAAATGTACACTCTCACAGTCAAGGAGGCTGGGAATCCAAAATATTGCTCACTCTCCTGGCTTCTGGTTATTACTGCCGATCCTTGGCATTCCTTGACTTGTAGCTACATAACTTCAGTTGCTGCTTCCACCACCACAGGGCCATCTTTCCTCGGCTTTTCCGTGTCTTTTCCCAGGGTATTCTCTTCCGTGGGTGTCTGTCGCTGTGTCTTTTCTCTTGTAAGGACACCATGCTTTAGTATGACCTCATCTTCACTTACATCTTAATTACATCTGTAAGGAAGGAGCTTATTTCAAAATTCACAGGTACCAGGTCTTAGGATTTCATATTCACAGGTACCAGGGCTTAGAATTTCCACGTCACATTTGGGGGGACACAATTCAAGATACAACAACAAGCTTCTGCTCGGACATACTACATCAGTAGTTCTGCTAAGGACTCAAAGATGAACTCAGTATTGGCTGCTTGAAGAGAGGTGGAATAAAGTGTGATGAGAGGTCAAAGACATTGACCCATCATTTGGCCGTTGTGGGTCCTTAGGCCAGTAGTTGACACTCTCTGTGCTATATAGAGTATTGGCTGCTTGAAGAGAGGTGGAATAAAGTGTGACAAGAGGTATTGACCCATCATTTGGCCGTTGTGGGTCCTTAGGCTAGTAGTTGACACTCTCTGTGCTATATATTTTCATCATCAGTTAAATGGAAATAATAGCTCTCATTGTTATCGGCGGGGTGTTCTCCTTGTCCCCATCAGTTACCAGTAGAAGTGGGCTTCTTGTGATGTCATGAGAAAAGGAATTTTCTGAGACTCACATGGGAGAATGAGTGATATTTATTTGTGTGGAATTAAACTCCTGAGTTTCCAAGGTCCTATCTCCCTTCATCCCGACAAGGAAAAAGTCCAGCTGTCTTCAGCAGAGCTAGGATTAAAGCCCTTGCCCAGACTTTCCATTCCATATTTGCACAGTCCAGTCCAGCTGTGCTCCCAGTTGTAGTTCATTGTGTGTAGGGTCCAAATGGCCTATGCGGCTATTGAGAGAACACTGGCAAGTGCAAGGAAGAAGGAGCAAAGCCAGAGGAAAAGGAGATAATTTCTTTGCAGATTTTAACCTTTAAGATTTTGTGAGTTTGCACCCTGACTTTACTGTGCATGTGCTCATCTTCCCCTTTGTTCAGTCCCTTCCCACAGTGATCTGCAGGGAATGGACTGGTGGATCCCTGGGGAGTGTTAAATTGCAGCTTCCTGGTGAAGCTGCCCAGATGGCCATGCTTATAATGCCTGTCCTTCCCTTTGCTCTCTCCCTATTACTAATATTAATAACTAGCTAATTACTATGGTAACAGTTTCTGGTATCACAGTGGCTCATGATCAAATATGAAAATGATTTTAAATACTTGGCTCACAGTGTGGTATTCTGTAAGCATTCTGAATATTAGCTACTTATGATGATCTCCAGGGACACCATCCTTATCTTTACTTGGACCCATTTCCTCATATGATGAGGGTCATATTAGATGGCCTTCAGGAGGGCATTGTTCTGAGATGAATGACCAGGAAGAGGAGTACCACATGACCTTCACTTGTTTTGCTTGCAGTTAAAAGAGAATCAGGAAAGAGGAGATGCTAGCCTATTCCATGATACTCTTTCAGCTTTTCCCAGATAGCTACATGATAGTAATGGGAATAATCAACAGGGGATTTTCTGCTTCCAAACATAGCTCTAGGCAATGTAAATCCACCAGGTATTTTCAGTCTTCCCCTACACACATGCTTTGCTTTGACAAAATATTTTCTATGTTGACGTTGGCAAGAATGAGGCACCGGTGGCTCAGTCTTAAACAGCTTCACCAGAAACTTTTTTCTCAAAAGTGAGCAAATAAAAACTACTAAATATTTGAAGAGGCAAAAGGTAGCTGGGGGGTGAGGGATGAGTAGTGGTGGGATGATGGCACTATAATTGTGAAACAATGGCCTGAGGGGCCTTTCAAGTTACTAGTGTAGTCATTGGGGATTGACAGCAAGTCCAAGGATTCTACAAAATGTGCTCACTTCCCTTAACCAGAGAAAGCTTTCTCCTTTTCTTAAACAGAAAGTGGGAGAGATGCAAATGGAGGTGTGAATGCCAAAAAAACCCCACAGGAATTTAAGGGTGCTGCATCTGGGTAGTGCTTAGAGATAAGACACATTGTATTGTTAGGCCTCAAATTCCGAGTGCTACCTTGAAAACTTTGAACCTCATAGGGCTCTAACTGTGAGGTACCCTGTTCTCACCAGATAATGTTCCCCACCAGTGCAGGAAGCTCCCCACCCTGCTAGTTTCCCTGTCAGCCATCCCAGCTACATCCCATCTGGTCCTCAACCTCCCTGCCAGCCTGTGACATAAATCAAACAAGCCAATCATATTCTCCCATAGGAACCAGAGGGCACCTCACCCTCTTGTTACTACACTGTCTGCCTTTCACAGCCCCTGCAGGTTCACTCTCTCCTGAGTGCAACCATGGTGTGGCCCTGCATGGTTGGTGTCCTCCTCCCCTGGGCTGAGTGTATGTGACTAATAAACTGCTGTTGATCTTGTCTGTCCAATGACAGTTGTGTGCTTGGCCATCCCAGAACTCAATGGCAGACTCCCTCACTCACCAAAGAGTTGGTGAACAAAACACCCACACCTTCCTATTTTAGAAGTAGAAATTGAGTTCCAGAGAGAGAGAGAGAGAGAAAGAAGTGACTTGGGAAAGGTTGCCCAAGATCTTAATAGCAGAGACTATGAAAATTTTAAAAGTAGCTACCTTTTATTCAGTGCTGAGCATTGTTTTAAGCATTTGCTCTCCAGGTATTATTTGATTTAATCCTCACAAGAACCCAACCCTCCTCATAATTATGAATATTATACTTGCAAGGTAATTTGGCACAGAGAAGGCAGGTAACCTTCCCAAAGTCATACACCTGGCAAATAACTGCAATTCAAACCCAGTGTCCATGGGTTACTTAATTGTATTCTTGGCACTGTGCTAAATTCCTTATGTAGGTTATTTTTTAAAACCTATTATCCTCAGTCTAAGATTTCGTTTGAGAGAGTTTCAACAACTTGCTCAAGGTTACAAAGTAATAAATGGTATGATCTGAATTTTGAACTCTGATATCCTGACACCTGTGCCCACCCTCTTTAGAACTGCACTGTTCTAAAACCCAAGGCCTCTGGCTCCTAACCAGTGCTCTAGCTCGCCATGGAGCTGGGTGGTTGCATGGAAACAAGAAAAGGTCAAAGAGATACTGTTATTAGAACTCAGATGGCAACAGAACTTTTGTTTCTTGTTTCTTTTCCTCCCTTTCACATGCTCTGGTTACAAGGTGAAGGGCTCTAGGCACATCTATGATTGTGTTTTATAACAACACTTTATAGAATAATTGCTATTGTATTAGGTGCAGTACTAAATGTTTTATGCAGTATTAAGTGTTATTATCCCTACTTTATAGATACAGAAATGTCTACTATTTATCTATTTAACTCTACTCTTTAACTTTTTATCTTATGTGGTCAAATAATTTACACCAAGATTTTAGGCTCCCAAACTTAGCTGTTAAGAAAGACTTTGGTTTGAATCGAGATTCTGCTACTCATTAGCAATTAGAGTCTTGAAAAATTATTTAACTTCTCTGAAATTCAGTTTCTTAGTATATATGGAGGCAATTACAATAGTAGCCACCTGATAAGGTGGGTGAGAAAATAATAAGATGCTTCCTCGTAAGCATTTCAAGGCAGGAAGCATTTGATAAGTCGTGGCCCATTATTGCTGGCCCTTCAGAGGTAGATGGGACCTTAAGAGTATTATTTTGACTTCCTTATGTTCTAGATCTCTGCATGGGGGGAAGACTGCTTCAGGATCCCACAGCAACTAGCAATGGCTATAGATTGTTGATCTCATGCATGGTAGAAATTGTGTAATTACTGTAGTAAATATTTTCTCCTTTTTAATATGGCTTACAGCATATGATAAACACAGTGTTCCGTTTCACTGCAGGTCTTGGGATGGATAAAGAACATTTACCATTAATTACTAGTTAAACTATGACTTCTCTAGTAGAGTGAACTGACTTCCTGGGTCTGCCTACCTTCTGCTCCCTGGGAGCATTGCTATTGCTCTTCCCCCTTCCTTTTCCCTTACCACGCAGACTTCATAGCTGAGAACACACCTTAGCAATGCAACAGGTATGAATAATTTTGTGGTTTTCTGTAAGCCTGGCTCTTGTAAAGTTGCTAGGGATACAGGCCAACAGAAGTGAGTCTGGTGTGGTGAAAGCCTTGACATTGTATACGCAGCATCTGGCCAATGCCTTGAGGGTAGAAGGCATTCAATTGTTAATCAATGAATTATGCATTCATGAGGATGTTCTAGTTCAATGAATTGTAAGTGTAAGCAAACTCCATGTGTTGGTTAAAACATGTTGTATTTGCAGATTAATACTGTTGAATGAGTGGCTAGAGGCAGCCAGAAGTGAAATACAGGTGTACTAGTGGGCTTAACAAAAAGTGGTAGGATCCATGCTTTCCTTTGTATAAGGCTGAATTGCATTCTCTACTTAAAACATTACATGCTTGTGGAAATACAGTAAAATATTACAGAAAATATATCTGTACTTGTTTAAGTCATTATTTTTTAATTTTGATTGAATTTTATTGGGGTGATGTTGGTTAATAAAACTATATAGGTTTCAAGTGTACAATTCTAGAATACATCATCTGTATATTGTATTGTGTGTTCACCACCCAAAGTCAAGTCCCCTTCTGTGTTTAAGTCACTGTCATTGGCTGACCTTTCCATGCCCTGCAAGGTCTTTCCTACCTTTGTCTGTTTCTCCACAACCTCCAAAGAAGATCTGGGCTCATGGTAGTAGCTCAATACATGAAAAGAGGGAAAACCTCACTGAAAGAGCAACTGTCTCTCCAAGTGAGAGACTTTGAATCAGACATTAAAATTATAGACTTCTGAGTGGGGCAGAAACTCTCCTCTGGCAGTGACTAATTCTGTAATTCCCTGAGATGCTTGCCGCATTTGTAAAATGGGAATAATAATGCCTCCTTTATGGAGCTGATGTGAAGCCTGAATGGGACGTGGAGATTATCTGAAGCACTTAGCACATGCCATACACTTAGTCCAATCTAATTCAAAAAAGCTGGTGAGAGACATGCTGGCCCATCATTCCCTATACCTGTTATTCTCCTGTCCCTCTGAACCTGTAACCATGGCCAGTGAAATTTAATAAGTTCTTAGTTCATCTTTTGCAAAATAGAGATGCTAATATGTAATACCCCACAAATCTTGTAGGAATTCTTTGGATAAAATGAAAGAACACTTCAGAAGAGAAAAGTTAATATGGAAATAATTTAGAGTTGTAGCTTAATTCATAATTACTTGCAGGTGACATTCTGTATCAATTATAAATCTCAGAATTCCTTTCTCAGCTTTTAATACACATTTTGACTATCTCCCCGCTGTCCCCTGCACATAAATTTTTAAGTTAATCAAAGTTAAATATTTGGGAAACATAGCAAAGAGTTCCCTAGGACTGATATTCATTGGCAGCAAATTTGGGTTTAGTTTGAATTCAGAAGACATGACAGAAGAGGTTCTTGAATTGGACGATATTGAAAAGCCTGTTTTATATGAATGAATGAATAAAAAGAATTTCTTAGATCTTGGCCTAGCACCACTTAAGAACCTTCTAAATCTGAGAATCAAAGAATCTGTAAGTCTACATTTCTCTACTTTTTAAACATCAGTTTAAATTATTGGAAAAATACAAAAGTCAAGAGATGCAAAAAGAACACATGCTTTCCTTTTCTTGACCTAAAAGCTATGCAGGGGCAATGTTTTTTCTTTTGCACCTGACAAATCCACAGGGGGGAAAAAAAAGAAAGAAAGAAAGAAAAAGAAGTAGATTCTCTGCAGGGCAAATTGGCCTCACTTTTCTCTGCTAATGCACATTAACACCCCACAGGGGGACTGATTTTTTCCAGTGATGTACATTTCACAGTTGGGCTCATATTTTGCTCTGAAGTGCAATGGCGCTCACACCAACGCTAATGAAATACTAAAGCCTAAGCTGTCATGCTGCTTCCGCCCCCTCAAACCTCATGCCCAAGTTCTTGATAGTTACCTCTAGGGCCCTCAACGTGTTACCAGGGAGACACAGAGGAATCCTGTGTCCACAGCTTACAAAAGGAAATACGGCTGCATCTGAAGATATGGTTCTTGAATTTGTCTCTTGTCTGAAGAGATTCCTAAAGCTAAGTTTCACTCTTTTTTTTTTTCAAGTGAACTCTCTAACTAGGGCTAGAAAACTTGGAACCCAAATCCTAACTGGTAAAAGAGCCATCTGTGTGTTGGCCCTGGCTGAGGCTGGGGATTCCGTGGAAAGCACTGAAGCATGTCCCCATGATATAGATAGTTTAGAGGAACAGACACATTAATTAGGAAAGCACCTTAAGGAATGCATATTCCCAAAAGATCTACTCTAAAAAACAGTGCATGGTTAAAAGATCATTTATAACAGATTGGAAGAGAGTAGTGGTGAAGGCTTCCCTCAGAAAGTAATCAATGAGCATCTGATTCGGAAACGAAGAAGTAAAACTGTCATTATTTACAGAAAAAACTTTTGACAGTCCGTAGTGTTCAGAACATCCCGAAAGAATGAAGACTTTAAAGGGACTTGGAAAACCACAGTTGGCTTAGATGTACATTCAGAACATATGATACCTGTCAAAATTTCATATGCAACAAAATTACGCCTGTGCTGTGACTTCTGAAAACATATCTAGCAACAAGTGATACCCTTACACTTTACACACATTCGAATGATTATTATTTAAGAAGCAATAGAAAATGTGTTGGAGGAAATTTAGAGACGGTAGAACTCTGGGCACTGCTGATAAGAATGTAAAGTGATACAGCTGCTGCGGAAAGCAGTATGGTGGTTCCTGAAAAATTAAATGTAAAATGACCCTTTAATACAGTGATTCTACTTTTAGGTATAGACCCCAAAAGAATTAAAATCAGGAAATGAAACAGATATTTGTAACTAATGTTCATAGTAATATTATGCACAACAGCCAAAAAGCAGGAACAACCAAAAATTCATTAGCAGGTTGGTTAATGGATAAAAAGAATATGGTATATACACACAGTGGAATATCACTCAGTCTTATAAAGGTAAGAAATTCTGATACAGGCTACGACATGAATGAAACTTGAAAACATTATCCTAATTGGAATAAGGTAGATTTTTAAAAAGATGCATTTTGTATAATTTTACTTAGATACCCAAACATACCTCAGAAGTATGTTTTCCATTTAAATTAGATAGTTATATCTATTTCCAAATTAAGTTTTTTCCTGGACAGTGTTATGCTGGGGCTTCTATCCTTGAAGGTCAGACTCCTAGAGAGGAGCAACAAAATGCACACATTGTATTTCTGGGCAGAGTGCGTAACTTCTGAGATAAACAGATGTCTGGACAGTCCTTCAAATGCTCGAAATAAATGGTTATGTTTCCCAGGTGTTGTCTTTCTTAGGAACTATCTCTATTTGTGCAACTGTTTCTGAAGGGACCTGGGTTCTAAGCCTCTCACCAGGGTAGCAGTCATATAGCCCCTCAGGCTGTCCAGGTGCCCTCTTAGATAAGCATGAAATGGAGGACTGTTATCACCTCCCTTGTTCTGGTCACCGTATTTCTCTTAACATAACCTTCAGCTCTTAAGAAAGCCACTCTTAATTCTGTAATTTCTCACTTAAAACTTAAATTTGGTCTTCTCATTCCCCTGCTTAAAATCCCTTCTGTGTTATTCTATTCTTGTTCTTAGGAAAAAACACCAAATCCTTCATGGAGTTTGGGGTAATGGAAAAGATGGTTCACACTTTTTAAAATATTTGACTGTCCCCTTTACCCTTCCCACCCCAGTTTCTGTGCTGGGCTTCTTTCAGCCTTCTTGACCCTTCCTAAAAATCCTGCACATAAAGAGGCCGAAAATGTCCATTATGAGTCAAAATTAAAATCGACCTAACAAAGGATTTTTAGAGTCTACCTTATTTTCCCTTTGGGGGGCATTCTAACCTCTGTAACTTAATTCTCTGTCTTGATATATCTGGGAAAAACAGGATATTTTAATCAAGTACACTACATTCCTTCCACCCCACCCCTTAATAATAGTCAAACCCATGAATATCTCTGGGGACATCTTTCTGATAATAAACATCTATGGTAATGAAAGGGTTATGTAATATTCCAGCGGAAATTATATCATGTTAAAATTCTGAATTCACGTCCTCCTTTTGTTTCTTGGGAGTCTGTTGCTCAGACCTCTACGAGATTCAGTGAGATGAGCTTCCAAAACTGTTCTTGCTCCCAATTAATAAGCCTCGCTGTTACATAACAACAGTGCTGTCACAGGTTTCTTTATAGTTTAACAAGTACTTTGATGTTCATTATTCTTCTAATTCTTTCAACAAGTCTTTCCAGGCTGTTAGGATCAGCACTCCCATTTTACTGTTGATGAATCTGAGTCTCAGCGAGGTAGTTTGCTGCAAGAAATAAAGGTGGGGATGGAGGTCTAGCTCTTCTGACTGCTAGTCCATTGTGATTTGGGGAAGTAATAATTAATGCTTTGTTTTTGCTGGTTTTAAGAGTCATATGTTCATTGTAGAAGATAAAGGGAAAACAGGAAATTTTAAGAGTGAAAATTAGAAATGCTTTCTCCCCCACCACCCAGCGAACCACTGGGAACATTTTAGTGCATTTCCTTCCCGGTTCTTACAATTCGATGTGTGTGTGTGTGTAGTTATATGCATGTGAATTCTCACAAAATTGGGATCATATAGCATTGCTCCTGCATGAGAACAGGTGTGTGGCAATGATAATGGAGCTATCTCAGTGTGCGTGTGGAAGGTAACCTGGGCCTCATTTTCTTCTTCTATCTGTTAAGAATGAGGGATCTTAATAGGGCCAGAGGAAGGGTCAGCTCCAATTCAGCCCCTTTTTATTTGTTTACGATTTCAGAGAACATATTCCTGGGAACAGAGGCAGAGAAGTATCTATTGGAGCCATATAGATGTAGCAAAAGTCAGACCAGTAGGCCTGACTTAGGACTGGGAAATGTCACAGCAGGGAGTTTCACGAAGCCTTCCAGATGCACAGGGTCTCCTGGCTGTCCCAGGAGTGACCACAGAGGGCGACGCTGAGCAATGGCAGGGGAAGAAAGGAGGCAGTGTTGTGGAGAGAAGGGCAGGCCACCTGTTTGATTAGACAGGCGCTATCTGCGTGGCGGGTTTTGAGTGCATATTTGTGGAGAGGGTGTACTACCTTGTTTCAGCGCTGGATCTGGTTATCTGGTTGAGATGGATGCTCTGCTGTGCCCCAGTCCTCTGGTTGCCTTCATTTTCTCACAGGAAATGAGTAACATCAATACTCATAGAAAGGCTTGGGCATAAAATCTTTGAGTATGTAATTACCAAGGACTCCATTCTTATGCTAATGCAGGGACTTCTCTTTCTCTGAAGCTCATAAAACAAACAAACAAAAACACAGGCCAGGTCATTATTTCCTTGCCTTGGTCCAAAGCAGATTGATTTCTCCCATTGGATGGGATTATCTCCAGATTCCAGTGGCAAATCAGCCAGAGAATTATGTCTGTAAGGATGGCTCCAGCCTTTGATAAAGAAGACCCTGGAGTCAGAATGGCCAGGAATAAATCCAGGTCCCACCATTACCGAGCAGGGTGGCTTTCGGCCAGTTACTGGACCTGCCCGTGATGTCTAGTAAATCGTGAAGACGTCATCCCCTGCAGGGGAGGTTTGCTGTGAGGTTTAAGGAAGATGATGCACCCAGGTGGTTAAGAGGTAGTTGCAGTGCAGGCGATTACTCAGCTCCATTGTTTGAAAATATGTCTCTTGGGGAAGAAGAAATTGACATTAATTAGCTTGTAGGCCTTTGTGAAGTGGGGTATTTGAGTGTCTCAGCTCTCAGAGTAGGGGAGTTAAGGAAGACTATCTCCTCCTTTTGCATGTATTTATTCTTCTGTATATCTTGGTCCTTGAAAATCTGTCAAAATCCCTTCATCTGCATGGGCCCCTCTCCATTCTGAAGGACAGCATCGCCCTAGTAAGTACTGCATCTGTAGAGCCCCGTTCTCCAAGTGTGGTTCATCATAACACCAGGGCACTGCTTTTTCCTTTTTCACTGTGTTGAGATTTGCCTGATGGTGCAAAACCAATGGTGGAAAATTTTGTGGTGCTTTAGTACAAATTTCAACCATATTCGGAGTCATTATACTCCCCACTAGTACATAGTAGCATGTATTTTTTAAAATAAAAAGGTCAGTTTCACTTAGGAATGTCCTTTATGAAGTACTAAAATTATTAATACTATTAAATCTAAGCCTTTAGGTGCATAATATTTTGTGGGATGGTATGGGAAGTATATATAAAGTAGTTTGTTGTTGCTGTTGCATATTTACATGTGATGACTATCTCAGGAAAAATCACATGCATGATTCTGTGGGAGAAAAAAAATGACAAGCTGCAGAGAAAGAAAAGCAACAGTGTGTGTGTGTGTGTGTGTGTGTGTGTGTGTGTACATGCGTGTGGATTATTACCTTTGGGCAAATAGCATCACTTCCCTGAGCATGTTTTGTTTTTAAGAGATTTAGTGTGGATGATTTGTAAGTATCTCTTCCAGCTGCTGAAAAATCCCTTTGATCAAAGAGACAATTAATCTAATCGGATGGCCCTCTATTATCTTTCACAGGAAACACTGAAATAGTCTCTGAAACAGCCCTCTCTCACTCTACCCCGCCTCTCACTCCAGGAGATTGCATGGAATCTATTCTCCAATCAATGCATTTGAAACATTAACCCCATCGTGTCAGTCCCACACTTAAAATCCCAATGCCATTACAACTCAGTTAGACAAAAACTCCAGTTCTGTAATGTCTCCTTCCACACCCTACATATAGTTGGCACTCCCCACCTCCAGACTCCCCACCTCCAGACACATGCCTCTCGCTTCCTGGTCTCCAGCCTGGCTGCCTTCTTTTTGCCCTGAGGAAATAGACAAGCTTCATCCTGCCTCTGGGTCTTTGTGTTTGCTGTCCCCTCTGTCTGAAATGCTGGTCTCACAAACCTTTCCACGGATGGCTGGTAATCAGTGAAGTCACATCTTACGTGTCATTCTTGAGAGGGATTTCCTCACCTCACCAACTAAGGCATCCCATTCCCTCTGCTGGTCATTTCCTAGGCTCTTAATCGACTGTATTTTTCTCCTGATGCAGCAGATGACCACTTCTTTCTTTGTGTGCCACATTGTGAGAAGTTGGGGAAGCTCTATGTGGCTCACCCCATGGGCCCCTCTTTCTTTCTTATCCTGTGAGGATCTCATTATCCACGATCCTCCCCAAAATACCCTAGCCTTGGGTCCTTGCCTCCACCTACCTCTCCTTGAGCATCTCCAGAAGGGCAGACTTTGTTGTGTGAAAATCACTCAGCTGTGAATACTGGCACTCTTGCTGCGGGAACTCCTCATGTATTTTTCCTCTTTATCCTTGAGCTCTAAGTGTACATTGGTTTAAGGAACCTTGATTCACTAATCCACCTTCCTAAGCAGGTAATATTTATTAAGTCCTTACTGTCTAGTGGGCACTTTACCTGTGTTATCTCATTTAATCCCCACATCAACCCTGGGACCTGGGTCCTGGGATTCTCCTCATTTTACAGCTATGCCCAAAGCCACACAGCTAGTTGAATAACAGAGCTAGGGTTCAAACCCACATCCAATTCTAAAGCCTATTTTAACATCAATTTTAATATACTTATAAAGTAAACTAATTCTACAAGTACACCCCAAATCTATTATCTCTTTAATTGAGTGTGTTCATTTCTGTTGCCTAAATAAATAATCATATTTGTAGATACAGCACAAAAGATTATTTTCATAGGAAGGGAAAAAGGACCTATGTCTTCCACATCCTCCTGCTTTTTTTTCTCCTTGGGATTCCTGGTGCTTGAATGGTTTCTAAATGGCAATTTAACAACCAACAGGGAAACCTCAGTTTACAAATTTTCTCAATGCACATCAGTGTTGTTGTGCTTTCCCTGCTTTGGGAGGTTTGGTTTAGTTCCTGCTTAAAATAATGGAGAGATAGTTTGTAAGCAGAACACAAGTGACTAAATGTGAAAACAAAAATGTGTTTATATCTATACTAGAGGCCTGGTGCGTGAAAATTCATGCACTTGGGGGGTGGTCCCCTCAGCTGGCCTGCACCCTCTTGCAGACCAGGAGCCCTTGGGGGATGTCCTGGGAGGAGTGGGCCTAAGCTTCAGTCTGGCCTCCCTGTGTGGGAGGCGACTGTGGACCTATCAGGGGACTGAGCCGGCAGGCGAGCAACCGGCCCTGCCTCCCATTGCCTCCGCCGCTGCCCCCCCTTCCCCCATCGCCATCTCCTCCTTTTGCCCGCTGGCACCCACCTTGGCTGGCCTGGTGCCGCCAGTTCACCGGCCCCGCCCCCCACCGACCTGTCATTCCACCGTTTGGTCGATTTGCATATTAGGCTTTTATTATATAGCATTTTCCTTTCAGTCTGTTTTTGTGGAGATTAGAAAATATCTGACACCTGAAGCTACAGTGGTAGTGGAGATAAATCTTTAAAGTACACAGAACCCCAGGGTGTTATGGCTGGAAGGGACACTATCTGGGAGCTGGTGACCAAGAATGCAGGTCTCATTCCATCTCTGCTCACGTACCAAGGGAGTGGGAGTGTGGTGGGTTGTGAATCATATTTGATTCAGGAAGGGATGTGAGTGTGGCTTTCTTTCTAAGCCCAATTTTCCTTCATTTGTAAAATGTGGGCAGACATTGAGCTTACCCCAGAGGGCAGTTGTTATGTGCTTCACACAGAAATTGTTTATCATTGAGCCTGACCCACATGTGCTCAAGAAACACCAGCTGTCTTCCTCTTTTTGCTCCTTTCTTCTTCTGCATTATCATTAAGTCTTCAACAGCAAATTTTTTAAAAAATCCTTCTGGGATTGTGTACTGTTATCCCTTCTCAATGCTAAAGATTTATCAGTTTTATCTGGGAAATACATGATTACTTTGTGTCTTCTAGGTTCCAATAGATGTCATTTTCCCCTTCATCCTATCTAATAATAGACAAACATGGTAATTAACCGTACCTCTGACACGCTTCCCATTGGCTAATCAGGGCGATATGCAAATTAACTGCCAACCAAGATGGCGGCCGGCAGCCAGGCAGCTGAAGTGAACAGGAGGCTTGCTTGTTCCAGTGATGGAGGAAACCAAGGTTCCCCGCCTGCCGCCGACCAGCTCTGAGCTGCACTCTAAGCAACTATGTTGCAATTATAGAAGCTAAACAATCCCCAGAAACCTGCTTTCAGCCAGCCGGGCCTCAGAGCTGGAGTTGCAACAGTGTTTCAATTATAGAAGCTAAACAAAGCCCAGATACCTGCTTTCAGCAGCCGAGGTCTCAGAGCTGGAGCCGAGCTTCAGAGCTAAAGCCGGCTCTCAGCTCCAGTGACAGCCATAGAAGGTAAATAAATCCCAGAATAAAAAAAAAAAAGAAAAAAGGAGAGGTTGGGAGCTTCAGTAATCCGCCAGCCTGAAAACGGCCCTCAGCCCCTCACCCAGACTGGCCAGGCACCCCAGTGGGGACCCCCACCCTGAAGGGGGTGTGACCAGCTGCAAACAGCCATCATCCCCTCATCCAGGCTGGCCAGGCACCCAAGCGGGACCCCCACCCTGATCCGGGACACCCTTCAGGGCAAACCAGCTGGCCCCCACCCGTGCACCAGGCCTCTATCCTATATAGTAAAAGGGTAATATGAAAACTGACCCTAACAGCAGAAAGACTGGGAATGACTGGTCACTATGACACACACTGACCACCAGGGGGCAGACTCTCAACGCAGGAGCTACCCTCTGGTGGTCAGAGCGCTCTCACATGGGAGGAGTTCTGCTCAGCCACAAGCCAGGCTGATGGCTGCCAGTACAGCGGTGGTGGTGGCAGCCTCTCCTGCCTCCTCAGCAGCGCTAAGGATGTCCGACTGCAGCTTAGGTCTGCTCCCCGCTGGCAAGTGGACATCCCCCGAGGGCTGCCGGGCTGCCAGAGGGATGTCTGATTGCCATCTTAGGCCCAATCCCCCGGGGAGCGGGCCTAAGCCAGGAGGTGGTCATCCCTGAGGGGTCCCAGACTGCGAGAGGGCACAGGCCGGGCTGAGGGACCCCCCTTCCCCCCCAAGCGCACAAATTTTTGTGCACTGGGCCTCTAGTTTTTAAATAAAATGTAGTGTTACTGAACCTAAGTTTATTTGCCCTACACTTTGAAAGACCAAAACCAGAAACATCAGGGTTTGGAGTAAGGAAAGGTTTAATGATCAAGAAGGTGCCAACCGAGCCCTAACAGGTTTGGCTCAGTGGATAGAGTGTAGGCCTGTGGACTGAAGGGTCCCAGGTTTGATTCCAGTCAAGGGCATGTACCTTGGTTGTGGGTTCGATCCCTAGTAGGGGCCATGCATGAGGCAGCTGATCATTGTTTCTCTCTTATCGATGGTTCTAACTCTTATCCTTCTCCCTTCCTCTCTGTAAAAGCAATAAAATTATATATTTTTTTAAAAAGGTGAGAACTAAAAAAGGTGAGACAGGAGACCTAATGGTACCTCAAGTCCATCATGTGCTCTTGGACCAGGTTAAGAGTTTTTAAGGGGTTAGGGAAACAGGTATGCAGAAGTGCTAGAGGGATGAGTTTTAATTGGAGGACCTTGGAATTTGGCCATTTATGGTCAAGGGGGGTCAACACCGTATCTTCCTGGACAGTGGACTCTTGGCTTCTGGACGGGTTCCCGTGTTCCATCCTGGCTATGTCCTAGTCCTTTGATTCTGTTGGTAGTGGGGGGAGGCTTTGTTTCTGGGTGCAGCTGGAGGTTGAAGTTTTGTCCTCTGCACATAGTTTGGCTGCATGGCTTGCAGTTTTGGTCTGTTGTCTCTGAAAAACAACTCAGTATCTCCTTAAACAGGATAAGACCATTTTGAGCTGGTTCTGTGGGTACATTACTTCTGATAGCTTCATGAATCCAGATCATGCTTTTCTCCCAGCATTTCCACAAGGACCACAGAGTGTTTGCTAGAAGTCAATCACTGTACTTGATGTTTCTGCACATATAATGACATTATTCACAGAACTCAAGAAAACTAAGGCCAGCATTATCTCCACTCTTCCAGTGAGTCAGTTAACAGAGAGAGGTTATGTTACTTATCACAAGTTTTATGGCTTGTAGGAGACAGAGTCAGGATTTGAAATCTGGGGCAATTGAACCCAAGCACAATACCATACCCACTGTGCCATAACCCCAATAGGGACCAATAGCATTTAATCTCTGCCATTTATAACTGGTGTGGAGTTAGTTACTTGTTTATGACATCGATTTCAAGCCCTTCCACTATTACAGGTTAAACTTAAGAGTCAATAGAGGAGATCCAAACCCATCAGGGCTACTGTGCTGTCACTTTCACTCAGAGGTGTCAATTAGGATTATAGGAAGCCTGTAATTACTTGATTTTAATTCCTAATCAGACCCATGGACCATTTGTTCCTGGATTCTTCCTCTTGTGTGGAGATATTCTTGGGTAGCCACTGTCCTCTTATATGTTAATATGAAATGTTAGAAACAGCCTCAGAGTTGTAGAAGTCTCATGTTCTTATAATTAATTCTAATGAGTAGGAACCCTCTTATCTATGAAGGAAGGCAATGCTTTTTCAGTGTGAATATCTCTAGTTCTACTCCATAAGGTTGATTGTCCCTTTGGGCAGCTCTACTTACAAAAATACTATGGTATTTGTTAGTAATTCATTATATCTATGTCATCCATGAACTTATTTCATAAGACTTATATTTTATTCTCTTTACATTGTACTTCCATTGTATTATCTACCTACAATGAGTGCATTCCCTTTGCCTATTGACATTTAACCCATAATTCTGTTTCCATTTAAAAAGTCATCTCAGGCACAAAGTCTTCCTTAATCCTTTTATTTGGCCCTATGCCTCTAACCCTCCCCCACCAAAACCAGCCAAAATAACTGGAAATGATTTCACCTGCCCCTGAACTTCCATGGCATTTTAGCGGAGACATTTAACACTGTATAACTTATATGATAAATTTATCTGCACCAATCTCCATTCTCTAGAATCTGAGCTTTAGCAAGGTAGAAATTATTGTATAATTAAGATGTTTTGAGTTTGCAAGAAACAGAATACCCAACCAAAATTGACGTATACGGTAAAGTATCTTTTTTAAATATATATTTTTTATTGATTGCAGAGAGGAAGGGAGAGGGAGAGAATGAGATAGAAACATCAATGATGACAGAGAATCATTAATCAGCTGCCTCCTGCATGCCCCCCACTGGGGATCAAGCCCGCAACCTGGGTATGTGCCCTGACAGGGAATCAAACCATGACCTCCTGGTTCTTAGATGCTCAACCACTGAGCAACACCGGCTGGGCATTATATGGTAAAATATTATCTTATTTAACTAAATTCTATGTTAACAGAGAGTTCCAGAATTGCCTAATTCAACCTCTTAACAGTTCTGGGCTTGGAGGTTTTTTTCTATGAATCTCTTGGATTTCCTCCCATGGACTCAAGATGACTACTGCAGCTGCAAACAGCAGCCCCCCAGAAGTCAATATTTGAGGAGGGAAGAAGGAAACATGTCTGTTGCCTCCATATAGCTGGGTTTTGTTTATTTACTTGTTTGGGAAAATATTTTCTTCCCAGATTAAAATAAACAAAGTTCTTAATTAGAATTCTTCTATGTCTCATGAACCAAAACTGGTTGGCATGCCTGCCCTAAACCAATGACTGGAAAAGGGGAATGGGATTATCAACAGTAAAAGTTTAGATCAGTCAAAATAGGTTGGGGGAAGGGCCCATCTTTGCTGAGCACATCGCCATCTGCCTAGCTGCTGAATAAAATTGGAGTCTGTTAGCAATCAAGGAGGAAATGGCTCTATTAAACAGAGTCAGGAATATTTGAATATCTTGCATCTATATTCAGTAGATGAAATAATATTTACCACAGCTTTGACCTAGCTATCTCCGCATTTCTCACAATACTGTTAAGATCTCCACAAATACTTATTGAACACAGTTAATTTCTTGATTTAATTTATTCGACAAATATGTATTAAATATCTACTATATTATAGGCACTGTTGTAAGGGTTAGCTATACACTGATAAGTAAAATCAGATGGGATCCCAGCCATTAGTATACAAATAGTAGCTAAGCTTACTATGCAGGAAGTACAGTGCTAAGATGTTACATGCATCCTTTTAATTAATCCTCAACCCTATAGGTTAGGTTATATTAAAATCACAATTATTTCTGACTAGAGGCCCGTTGCGCAAAGAGATTCATGCAATAGGCCTTCCTTCCCCTGGCTGCTGGCACCGGTTTTCCACCAGCACCCGGGACCCAGGCCTTTGCTCCGGCCGCAGCGGAGAAGCCAAACCTCTTCAGTAGTCTTCAGTCTTCGCGCCTGCATATGCAAATTAACCACCATCTTTGTTGTGTTAATTTGAATACTCATCCTTATTGGCTAGTGGATACTCATCCTGATTGGCTAGTGGGCGTAGCGGAGTGACACCAATTTGCAAGTTTCTCTTTTATTAGTGTAGATGAGAGAACTGTTGCCCAACAAAGTTAAGGATCTTGACACAGGTGATAAAGGTAGGAATCCAACCAAGTTGAATCCTTTTAAGCAACGTGTGTATACGTGTGTGTGATGACAGTTATCTTGCTTGCTGAAGTAGTGAGTTCTCTGACTTTATTCTGATCTGAAGGGCATCTTTTATTACATTCTCTAAGCCTTCCTTAAACTCCTTGAAGGCCTCTTTTACCTTATGTTTATTATTCGGGGCGTGAATCTGTTCACCTGCATGATGTTTTGCATGATGATTTTCTCCTGATATCCTGTGACTTTACTACCTGAAGAGTAAGCTCTGACTTTTGAGGAACCTACTTGTAAACTAGAGGTCATTTTAACTCCTCCTAGTTTTGAAACACCCTATGTTTATTACAACAAACAATGCCAGAAAAGACATCACATGACTGAGTGATAAGTAAGGTCTAGACAGCAGACATATTTTGCTTTCCCTGTATATCTTTTAAAAAAATAAAGTTACCCATGCTTAAAAATGAAGCTCTTTCACATAAAATGTAGATTTCCACCTACTATTGAAAAATGGAGATTGGCAGCACTAGGAGCCCATGCTGGCAGGGTACATGCCCACAGGATAACAGTTGGCAGGAACTGAGTAGATGCTGTGGTCTTGGATGGGACCTGGGCTCTCCAATTTGCCATAACAAGCACTCTTACAGCTGATTGCTTTACTCAGTTTTGGTGTCTGCTGTATTAGCACCTGCTACAGCAAATAACTTCAAAACTTTAGTGACAACGTCCCAACTTTAGTGCAACAGCAGACATTTATTTCTTGTTCACATTATGTGGGACCTGTGACTCAGCTGGTACTCTGCCAAGCAGGCTGGCGTCATGGATGAGCAACTAGAGCCTTATGCTAAGAAGGGTCTCACATATGACTTCCTGTTCTGTTGTCACTGTCTTACATTTTTAAATTTTTGAACAGGGGGCCCTAGTTTTTATTTTTTAATGGGTCCCATACATGACAGCCAATTCTGTGGCCAGGTTCTATATCTTCTTAGGGTTCAGACGAAGGAATAGCCACTGTCCAGCATGCTGTTCTCAGGGCAGAGGGCGGGAGGTTTTGGAGCCAAGCTAACACCACAGGATACCTCTTACAGCCTCCAGTAGGAACTGGCACATGGCCACTTTCCACAAGTTAGGCAAGTCCCCTCATCAAGCTCAAAGTCATAGATGTGAGGAGGTGTGCTTCACCCCAAGAACACACCTACCCTTCCCTTGTAACCCTACCCTGAAGTTTATCATTCTTGAGGCAGTGACACATTCCAGTCCTACCTAGCTGATATCCTGTCTAGGGCTGATGTTCAAGACTGGGTTGGATACAGTGCCTAACTGGAAAGTCATGGAATCTGTAAGATAATATCAAGTGGCAGGTAATCAGTTGACCTAACGTTAATAGTTTAGTCGTTACAAGGTATGAAACCAAACATGCTGGCTATATATATTTTTTGCTCACAGTTTTTCTTGTTCAAGTTAAAGACCGATTTGCACCTTATTCAAAATATACCTTGAGTCTTTGTACTGTGTTTAAGTATTAATTTGTCTTCATCATGGGTATAGTGTTTTTTCCCACTTGGTTTTTTCAAGCAGGGATGATAAAATTAAATAAATCAATAGATTATTTAGCTTTAATATGAAGATTTTTTGGTAAGATATTACTGCTCCCTGATTAATTGAGTATTTAATTCTCCTGTGACTTCAAGAAGCAATAGTCCTGACATATAACCCATTTGCAATGTCAGAACCTAATTTCAGGCTTCATTATTATGACTGAGGTGAGGATTGTAGCTTTATGAATCTTTATAAAAAGAATGTACAGAGAATTTTAAAATGCTCTGCCTGTTCTGTAAGAATGCTTTTTGACAACCCCCAGAATTTCCTTTGTTATGGAGAACTCTTTAGTTCACACATGAGACGTGTCTAAATCTGCACTGAGATTGTGGAGTTGTCAGTCACTAAGCTCCGACTTGAGGACTGTGGTTCAGGCCATGCATCTGAAGTGTCCCTGCTCTGATCACAGCGAAGAAGGGGTACTGATGGGGCTGGACCTACGAGGAAAGTGACACAGTAGCAATAGGATTGATGAGTTAAAAACCTAGTCAAGAATTTGTACTGAACTATAATTGCAATGTCAATATTCAGTTCCTGAAATCTTGCCTGCAGGGAGTCTTTGTCATCAAATCTTCAAGAAGTAATTATGAAAACCCTCACCACCCTTATTTGTATGGTAGCATCAAGTTTTCAAAGGATCCGTACATCTACCCTCTCATGTGCTCAATACAATAACCAGGTGCCCTAGGCAGTCCCAGCATTACTATTATTTTTATTTTACATATAAGGAAATGGACATCTAGGATTCACACAGCGGGCAGGGGGCAAAAAATAAGAGAAATTTCCTGAATTCTAGCCATTGCTTTGGTTCTGCTGGGGTCTAAGTTATCCCTAGTAGAAACTAGAGAATTCCCTCCATGACTGATCTTTCTGCAGCCAGATCAGCTAAATGTGCAGGTTTCAGATTTAGAGAGACCTGGGTTTGACTCCTAACTCAGCCACTTTACTATGTGGGAGACCTTGGGTACGTTTCACAAACTATTTCAATTTCTTCCATCACATGGGCTAATAATACATGGTTAGGGGAGTTATTATTGTGATTGCATGAAACGTAGCATGGAAAATTAGTGTGGCCCCTAGAACATACTATTTATGGAGATTGTGGAATAACCTTCCTACACAAAGCAAAGGAAAACTAGAAAACAAAATGTTACTTCATTTAAGGATAGAGGCCAGGATGGAGAATGTTGCTTTAGGTGTGACCACCTAATGGGCTTGCTAATAAGCAAGCTCAGAATTGATCCCTAGTCATGGTAGTGCTTAATCAAGGCAGGCCCCCTTCACAGAGGAGCCTCCTGTACGAGGATGAATGGAGGAGTGGAGGAGGGTTTGTGCTCCCCAAGAAGGGAAAGAAAAAGCTAGGCGGAATGTTCTTAGCTACTCTAGCCAAACTTGTCAATCAGAAAGATCGCTCCACAACCCCAGAGACAAAGTGAATAAAAGCAGAGACTTGCAGGGATAATACTAATTGAGCACCAATCATAAGAAATGAGTATCAAGAGTAGAGAAATACTCATCACTAACATAATTTCTCCATCAATCTTAACTATTATTGTTATTGGCGTTCAAGTAGAATGTCTCCAAAGTTACACAAAATCCCAAATAGAAACATGGAACAGACTGTCAAATCTTGGACATAACTTACGGACACAGACAATAAGGTGGTGAAGGCCTGAGGCAGGGGTAGGAACAGGCCAGAAGGGTTCATTGGGGGAAAAATGGTGACATATGTAATACTTTCAACAATAAAGATAAAAAAAACCCCACCGTGTTACACGTAGTCCCAAACTGTAATACTTTCAACAATAAAGATTAAAAAAAATAAACCCACAGTGTTACACATAGTCCCAAATCCTCCTTTGGTTAGCATGGTGAGGTTGCCTTTTAGATGAAGTTAAAAATAATCTTGTTAACATGACCAAGCTAATTTGTGTCCATGACATACTTTCATCAAATTGTAAATTCCTTTAGAAGCAAAAGCTATGCCTTATGTACCTTTATATTAGCTACCGTGCCTTGCAGTTTTCACCAATAATTGTTATACTGATTACTCATCTAGCTATGAATTTTACAGCTTGCAAAGCACTTTTGTGTTGATGATCTCATTTGGTCTTTTCTTCACTCCAAGATGAGGGAGGGAGGAAAGGAAGAGGTCATTTACCTCATTTCACATCCGAGGATACTGAAGCCCAGAGCAGCTGTGTGACTTGTCCAGCTAATGAAGCAGAATGCCAAAACTTGATTCTGGCACTGGAATGTAGGTCACTGACTCCTGATGCAGTGTTCCTTCCATTAATAATTTTTAAAATTTTATCTGAATGGAACTGATTTTCCTGGAACTGGTTGATCTAATATATATCATCTTAGGAGTCCCATTAGACAAAGTAAATGCCTTAGACTTGGGGCATTTGGAAGCTGGCTTCTTTTAGTGTTTCTGCTGATACTTCTGCCATTTCTCATGGGGCATGGGTTGTCATGACAGTGGGAATAAAGGGGCTGAGCTGGAAAAGAATTACAAAGTGTCTGATGAGATAGTACCAAATGTGGAGGTAAATATGACTGCTGTAAAAGGAGAAGGCATAGAGTAAGTAATGTCACTTATGGGGCTGGATACCTGGATGGTCTCCCAGAGATCCAGAAGCCATTAAGAGAGAGGTGCCTGAGCAGGAAGACTAAATTAAGTCACTTATTGCCCAGAGCATCATTAATTAGAACCATATCCCTGTGTCACCCACCTGAATCATACCCTAGAGTATAATGAAAAAGGAAATGATGGTAGGAAAATAATGCTCCCTCTGTTATGTCCACATTTGAATGCAGGGAGCATGAAGTTATGTTACCTCCCATGACAAAAAGGGACTCTGAAGATGTGATTAAGTTAAGGACCTTGTAATGGGGAGATTGGATTACCTACATGGGCCCAAAGTAATAATGACTGTGCAAGTGAAAGGAGGCAGGAGAGTCATAGAAGAATATATTACAATAAAAATGATTCAGTTGCTGGCTGGGGGCCATGAGCCAAGGAATGGAGGCTGCCTCTAGATGCGGGAAAAGACAAGAGAAAAAAATTATGTGCTAAAGTCAACAAAGGAATGCAGCACTGCCATCACCTCAAATTTTAGCTTTGAGACCCACATTTTAGACATCTGACTTCTAGAACAGGAAGATACTAAATGTGTGTTGTTTTATGTCACTAAGTTCTCAGTAATTGTTTTATAGCAGCAATAGGGAACTAATGTAGACAGAGTGAGGTTTAAATTTTGGTTCCTGCATTTAGTTGCCTCATACTGTGGGCAAGTTATCTAAATCCCAATTAACTAATGGGTTGATAATAGAACTTTCTCGATTGGATTGTTTGGAAGATTAAGTGAGATAATAAATGGAAGATACTTGCACACTGTGTTAAAATGCCAGTAAATATCATCTTTTGTTTTTTTTCTTTACAATTTTTCATTATCTTCAAAATCATAGAAATTAATGTTTAAGTTTAAACATTGCACTGGATCTATATATACCACAGTGCACTTCAGAATGAAAATTGTATGCTTAGCATGTTGAACTTTTTCTATACATAAAAGGTCAGTAGTTGGATTTGATTCACCTTGGGAATAGGAAGTGGGTTCTGGACAATATTACAGGTGAACTTAGTGTCTCAAAAATACGGTCAGCACTAACCATAGACTTGTAGCAAGAAGGTTCAACTTTTCCAACAGAGACTACATTTTTAGGAAGTCTACTAATTTATATAAACATTATAGAGGGGGAAAAAAGTCAAAACACCTTTAATACCAGCACTGCCTTCTTCACCCCTTCAACTAGTGGCCAATTCCTGCTCATCCTTCCGGCCTCAGCTTATTCTTCTCCCCCCGCAAAAGCGTTTCCTACCCTCCTCACTCTCCTTCCCCTGTCTGGACTATGTGACCTATTTCCCCATTCTCATGATGCCCTGGAATTAATCACAGTATTTGCTTTGTACCTTTTTGCTCATCCGTCTTTAAATTCCATGAAAAAGGGGATTGTGCCTTTCTTTTTTTTTAAATTTATTGCTGAGAGAGAGAGAGAGAGAGAGATTTGTTGTTCCACTTACTTTTGTATTCATTGCTTAATTCTTGTATGTGCCCTGATCTGGGATCAAATCTGCAACTACGGCAAATTGGGATGATGCTCTAACCAACCGAGCCACCTGGCCTAGCCTGGGGTTATGCCTTTCTTGTTCACTATAATCCTTATCTCTTAGCACAGCTTCAGTAATTATATAGTTGAGGAAAGGAAAGGAAGAATGGCAGGCCTAGTTGGAGTTCTGTCTTGGATATTACAAGCCTTATAAATGTGTCAATCTTCTAAGCCTCTATTTCTCAATCTATAAACTATAATGCCTTTTCTACGAATCTCCTAGAGATGTTGTGAGGTTCAAGGAAGGTAAAGCAGATCTAAGCATGCATGATGGATTATGTAAGCAACACGAATTGACTTCAAATGCACTCTGTGGCCACATTTCATTTCTTGTACTTACAGGGTGCCTCCCACATTGAGCACAGCATTCGACCTTGAGTTTACAGTGTAAACAGAATTGGCACTCTTTCTTCTCATGAAGTACAAAGGTCTAGCGGCCAGTTCAACAATAGCACAGCAAAAATTAACCTCCTTTTCCTGGGTAAACAGATCCTTTTTTCACTCTCTAAGAAGAAAATGTTTCCAAAGAATATGTGCTAGCCTGTGTAAGGAATAAAGACAGCATTTTTACCCTACATAAGTCCAAGTCCAACAGGGAGTAAATATGTCTGCAAATAGCTCAGAGGTAAGGCAGCCTGTGATCCCATTTCTCACGCTGATACCACTTTTGTGGATGAGAACAGGAGGGAGTGAGAAGACAGTGGGGAACACCCCTTTCTGGAGAAGGTGGAATCTGAGCTGAGTAGGGCCCTCTAAGTAATTTAATTATCTTTATAAATTGAGCATTTGCATATGCAAAGTGGACGATAATCTATGTAGTTGCTTGTATGGAGGTTGTAAAGGAGAATTGATTACTAAGGAAACAGACGTTGGTGTGATGTTACATAAAGTGTTTTAATTAGATAGCAGAGGAAGGATAACAGAAAATAAAACTGTGAAGTATCTTGGGCCCATGTTTCAGAGCTTCTTCAAGTACCTACTGAGATGCCAGCTTGATTCTGAGATAGAGCCATCCCAGTTTTGAACGGGACATTGCTGTGACACAAAGAGAAACAGGGAATAGATGGTGATGATGGTTTGTTGCTTTCTACCCATTAGCACCTGAAGTTATGGTCCTGTCAACATCTTCCTACCTGATTAGATAATAGGAAAGTGCCACTGGGTTCCATTTTTTTTTCATCACATGTTTGGATGCCTCCTGTACACCCCCTACTGGGGATCAAGCCTGCAACCCAGGCATCAGTCCACATTCAACCACTGACGGAGCCATGCCAGGCTCTTGGCTGGGCTGTTGGTCTTTTCATTTCTCTCCCTTCACTCATTTTTCTCTGAAGATTTAGACTAATCTAAGAGGCGCAGCAGGTAGTGGATAAGTATCAGAGGGACACACAGTATTTAATTCTGTGTTTCATAAATTTTATTTCCTGAGTAACTGAGTAACAAGAAAAACCACCAGGAGCTTGTTTGGAGGTTGTGGGCATTCTAAATAATGAAACACAGAGTAATGTTGTATAACGGCTGTGATACAAGAACCTAAAAGGTGAAAATGAGAAGTTGCTGAATGTTTAAACTATTTAAGAATGAATTGGGATTTTATTAAAGTGAATGAGCTTCAAGTTAGGAATGACATGCAACAGGAACTCATAGCAGACAGTTATCTTCCCTTCCTTTCAGTCCATAATATGTATTGGATGTGCACTGTGTGCCAGGCACCATGGCTATGATGACAGATAAATCACAACAAGCTCACGGCCTAGCAGGGGAGAGGGGCGAGTGAGCAGGTGATTGCAGTGCCGTGTAATACACATTTGTAATCGGTATGTGCAGAGGATCAAGGGGGCATGTTCTCAGGGACACCTGGCCCATGAAGGGGAGAGGAGCAGTCAGGGGAGGCTTCCCAGAGAGGGCACTTCTACTCCATTTGAGGAAAAGCTAGGCAAGAGAGGTTGGAGGACCACAGAGAGATAGATGGTACCTATCTTTCCCAGTATGAAATGATGGGAAAGGCAGATTGTGAGTGTTGGGAACATGACATTAGATGGGGAGCATATCAGGGTCAAATATGAAGTTGGGTGTCATGCTAAAGAAGTTGGAAGTGGGAGCCATAGAAGGGGATATAGGTGAATCCAGACTCAGGTTGGTTTAGGATAATAAGTCCACTAGGGTGGTGAACATACCTGAGAGGGGAAGACCCTGAGCACGAAGGCAATAGGGAAGCTGAACTGAGAGGAGATAGTAGGATAGAGAAAAGTGACAGTTTTGAGAGGTCTCTAACACTTTTAAGGTGTCAGTGACCTCACCCCAAACCTTTTACCAAGAGATTCAATGAGGCCCTGACTGGTTTGGCTCAGTGGATAGATCATTGGCTTATGGACTGAAGCATCCCAGGTTTGATTCCGGTCAGGGGCACATGCTGGGGTTGTGGGCTCCATCCCCAGTAGAGAGTGTACAGGAGGCAGCCGATCAATGATTCTCTCTCAAAATTGATGTTTCTGTCTCTCCCTTTCCCTTTCTCTTTCTCTAAAAATCAATACAAATATTTAAAGAGAGAGAGAGAGAGAGAGAGAGAGAGAGAGAGAGAGAGATTCAATGAGTCCATAAAAGTTTTTTATTCAAATAGATACAGGAAACAAACTGGTAGTTGCCAAAGTGGTGGGCAGGGGGCGGAATGATAAGGGGTTGGGTGAAAAAGGTAATATGAGGTGCCCTGAGAACCGAAAAGCAGACCACTGGGTAACTGAGATGAACAACCATCCTCGCAGCCAGAGCATCACAACTCAAGCTTGCCACTGTTTTCAGCTCTATCATCACTTCTGAATTGGATCTTCATTTACCAATAAATACAGATATTTTTTAAAAAATGTTTTGCTGCAGGAAATACCCAAATGACAACTGAAGAGTCCACCCCACGGTAGTGCAGGGGGACCATCCACTCGGAGGCATATAGAGCGCAACTGCCAGGCCTGGGGTTTCTTGTTGAGAGCGTTGCTGTAGGGACTGATGCGCAGACTCCAGGAATCTTGGTGGTAGCCTCCCCTCTGAGGGGATTTTTGGTGAATGCCAGGTCCCCGCTGCTTACTTTCCATTTTTCTCCCTTTAATGTAGCATACGTAGATTTTTTATGGGCTCCTATTTCATCCACGTAACTCTTTTGTTGCCATGGAAATCAGCTTCAATTTTCTCCTGTTCTGGCAATTGTGTTTTTATAGCCCCCTGCTTTCAAAAAGATAAGCTGCCTTATATTTATTTCACATGGATGCCAGAAGCTGACCTCGCTTGAGATGCAGCCAACCTTTCCTCCCAGACTACACTGCAGTTATTTATTGTAGCTGATGTCATGTTGATTTCTGCCCAAGAGATCGGTTTCCAATAAAATTTCTTTTGGCTTTTACATACCTCTGCTATCCAGGGGCGAGAGCTTGGCAAGCCTGCACCATTAAGTCCTAGGTGGGCTCGGGGGTCTAAGGACACTGAGTTGGAGCTGCAAACTCTCTATTAAAAATGGTGGAAACAAGTTTGGATCCAAGAAGGACGCTGAAAGCAGGGAGTTCTAATCCCAGCTCAGCTGCAAATTGGCTTTTCTGTCCTCCATCACATCTTTTCATCTAACTCTGCATTTCTTTCTCCCTAAAACCAGAAAGGCAAACTAGACTAGAAAACACCTTTACATAAGGCTGTATATTAAAAAAGATAAAAAGTGCAATAATTTGGTTAAAGTGGGGAGGAAAGAATTACTTTGATTTGAGAGATTTCTTGTCATTTTTCTTTTGGATTCAAGAGGATGTCCTGTAAGCTATGAAAGCCTGCAATTCTGAGAGTTGTTTTTCTTGTCGATAATAGTTTCAAACAAATTACAAGTTAGCTTACTTCTCCTGGCATTCTCCAATTTGGTGTATTTTTAGTTATCTGTGGCCATGTGTGGGCGCTACATCCACCAATTAATTCTACCTGTGTCTTTTGAGTTTGGACTGTTGGGCATATATAAGTATCAGATTGGCTAATTTCTGATTGTTTGGGCATTTGTTTAGATATCTTCATCAATAAAATAATGGAATTTCTAATAAATGGAAATCTAAGATTCTATAGGGTGTGGGTACAAAAAGTGTAAGTCATTCAGTAAACATTTATTGAATGTCAGATGCACTAACCACATTAAACACCAATGATGAAGGCACAGATGAGGAAGGATTCCATCCACAAAGGAAGCTGCAGTCTAGTAGGAGTGTGAAACATGTGGAAGACAAATGGGAAGAGTGCCCCTTATAAAGGGAAGCACACTGGGGTCCTCACCCAGACGTGGTGGTATTGTTGGTGGTGGTGGTAGCTGCATTGGTGGCACAAAGCTTCTCCAAAGAGATGAGTCCTGAACTGAGTTGATTTTACCTAATGAAGAGGATGGAATGGTATCCCAGGCCAATGCAGGAAGGGGGTGTATAGGGGAAGAGGGAAGGAGAGGGTGCAGAGGGCCAAGTCTTCAAAGGTCTTTTATGTGACTTTGTATATGGGCAGTCATGCTTGGTCTTCATTGTTGAGGCAGTGGGGAGATGCAGTGTCAGAACTCTCAAGTGGCTGTTAACAGAAACCAGCTCTGGGGATCCTAGGCTAAATAGTTGGTTATTATGTTATAAATATGAAAATGTATCACAATTTATAATAGCTAAGATTTGGAAACAGCCTAAGTGCCCATCAGCAGATGAGTGGATTAAAAAACTGTGGTACATCTACACAATGGAATACTATGCTGCTGTAAAAAGGAAGGAACTCCTATCATTTGCAACAGCATCGATGGATCTGTAGAGCATTATGTTAAGCGACATAAGTCAGTCAGAGAAAGATAATATCACATGATCTCGCTTATTTGTGGAATATAATGAACAACATAAACTGATGAACAAAAACAGATCCAGAGATAGAGAAGCATTGATCAGACCATCAAACCTCAGAGGGAAGGTAGGGAAGGGTGGGGGTAAGTGGGGAGAGATCAACCAAAGGACTTGTATGCATGCATATAAGCCTAACCAATGGACACAGACACCAGGGGGGTGAGGGCATGAATGTGGGGGGGAATTGGGGGATAAGGACACATATGTAATACCTTAACCAATAAAGAAAATTTAAAAAATGTATCCGGGAACCTTAGACTAGGGATGCAGGGGGCCCTCAAAAAGAAAACAAAACATAGGAATATGTCAGGAGTGTGGGTATTCCCTGTGCTCTCTTGTGGCTCCCAGCTTCTCTCTGTCTGTCTCAGCCTTTGTTCCCAATGGCTGGCTAGTTTTGCTACTCAAGGCCTAGGGTGGACATTCATAAACCTAAATACATAACTTACGATTGCAGCTGTGCGGTGACTCTAATGTCCAATGCCTCGGGCACGTACAAGTTGACATTCACAGGGGAGAAAATTAGACTAGCCTAGGTCACAACAAACATCTCTGGTCAGATGAGCCATAAAGCCTAGTCCCAGTACACAAACATGATTCTAGAGAAACCACTCTGTGTCTCTTTGTGACTTAGAAAAAGCGATGTGAGGATAGAATAGTTACTAGAGAATGGAGAATATCATTGTGACATTGAAAGGGGCTTAGCAGCCTTTGAAGAATGAACAGGGGTGTAACATTTCATTTTATTTTTTTAATTCTGAATGTAATAGATGCCCACGTTAACAAGTGCCAGCTACAGAGGATGTAAAAAGATAAAAGCCTCATGACACTCCTCTCTTCTCATTTTTATTGTTGCCTATTAATGCTTTTGCTCATTCCACAAATATTTAAAAAGTACATAATACATGCAAGGCAGCATGCTGGGCACAGCAAACAGTTTGGATAAGATAGATACAGTCCCTGCCTTTGCAAAGCTTATAGTCTAAAGTATTTTTAAAATATTTTTGTGCACATTTCCAGAAATATTGTGTGCATTTATAAGAAATCTGTGTAAGGCTATATT
>NW_005362269.1:3298555-3302519 GCF_000412655.1 Myotis brandtii | reverse complement strand
ACACACACACACACATACATATAGTCCCAAAACTGGCTTTTTAAAATTTTAAATACACATTTTAGACATATTTTTATGTTAGCATGTAAAAGCTCCTTCCCTCCTTTAAATATTTCATAGAATTGTGGCAGCATTTCTGATATTTTTATAATACATTCAAATGTATAGGGATCCATGTATAACTCACCTTATTTTCCAATAAATCCTCCTTCCCCCACTGTGCTTGGTAAATGGGATGGTGGGATGGGGGAACAAACATAAAACTGAAACACTGGCCACATCAATGTTGAGAGGTGCCTTTTTAAAAAAAAAAAATTAAGGTGGATTCTCTTCATTTAACAAAGTCTCTCCTTAATGAATTCCAACTCATTTGGGTGAATGGGTGGACTTTTAGGATTCTCCCTATTCTTCCTCAGGAAGGCTCTTGATGTATCAGAAAGAGGCCAAGACTCCATAGTGACAGGGCAGCGATCCGCTTGCCAATTTCTGGATTCTCATGGGTCTCTGGCTGGTCTGGATCCTGGGTTCTGTGTATTGGTATGCAGGAAGGTGCATCCAGCTGTTCCAGGACCCAGTCAGACTTTCTTGCTGTCTTGGACCATCTCCACTCTAGCAGGTGCAATAGATCTTAATTCTGAACACATTCTCCATCAAGCCCCTGAATTAACTGCCTGTCAACTCCTTGCTGAAAAGCCTTGTGGTGAGGTCTGTTCAGCTCTTACAGAGACCCCATGGAAGGGACCAACTGGCTGTCAGCTCAGTGATGTTCTACATTCCTGCAAGTGGCTCTTTCCTGTGCTCTCAGTACTTGTTGCTTTAGCAGCTATATTCTATAAAGTTGCTGTGAGCTCTGACTTAAGCAATGGAACCATAACTCCTGGTGGAAATGCAGGGTTAAGTTCCTGCCAGTCTCTGGTCACATTTTGATCAACTGATCAATACATAACCTTGCTTTATGTATGTTTCTGGCCAAAGACTTCTTGTTTAATATATATTGGTCATTCATTAACATTGAGTTCACAGCCAACGGCACTGTAACTCATATCTGAACAAAGCTTATGTCATACACCTATTTTCTCTATAGGACACGTTACAGCCTTCTTGTCCTTGGGAAGAGCAGATAGCACTTCAGCATGGTGCTTGGGAGGCTATTTTAAATAGTGATGTCAGAGCAGCACAAATATATAGAAAACATGACACAAATAGACGGCGAAAGGACACTTGTTTATAGTGTGAGAACTGAAACCAGAATGTAGAGTGTCATATTTTTATGTCAGTTATGAATATGCACATTGGGTGGTTCAGCTTCCACCACTCCGTGCATGTCCACAAATGACCTGTGCAAAGGCGCCGTGAGTATGAGGCGAGCCTTTGGAAGCTGAGGTTATGGGGAGAATCAGGAGAGCTAAACAGCCCTCCATCTAGTCCTCCAGCATCATTCACTTGACCTTTCTGTGGCCACCCCATTGCACTGGCTCCACCCAAATAGAGAGTTGATCACAAGCCACCTCCGCTTTCAGGTTTTCCTACAACTTTTCTAATATTGTTTCCCGAAGGAGGGATTTAGTTAGACATTTAGTGTTTAGTCAGTTGTGTGAATGAATGTATAGATTATTTCTACATTTAAAGCACTGAAAACAATTTTTGATTAAATGTTCTTCTTTAAATTGAGCATCTTTGTCAGAGGACAGCTACAGGAAAATCACTAGCATTGTAACCCCTGGGTGAAAGAATATATGCATTTAAAATTTTGTAAATATTGGGAAATTGTCTTCTGAAAGGTTGTGCCAATCTCTTTCATATTGAGATAAAAATACAGAGAGTACCACTATGCTGCATACCTGAAACTAGTACAAAATTATATTGAATATAAACTTTAATTGAAAAAAAATTAATCTTTAATACAGAAACTAAAATGGTACTAATATTACCTAGGGGTGGTATTACAATACATGCATACTCAGAAGTAGAGTACACTAGTTGTCTCACAATTTTGCCCATGCTGAGTATTAAAATTTTTTAAAACTATTTTACCAATTAGATAGGTGAGGAGTGGTAGACCACTTTTTTATCTACTTTTCTTCAAATACAACTGAGGCTGACACCTTTTCATGTTACTTGTTTCTCTTTGATCAGCCTTTCCCCATTTTCCTACCAGCCCAGTTGTCTAACGGATTTCCAAGACACTTTTTTAACATTAAAATATTCCTTTTGTTTCTCATAGTTAGTTTAACAAGTGAACTCTAATATGGATGCCTGGGGGAAGGGTCAAAAACATGAGACAGGAACCATGGACATTCAAGAGAATCTTCAGCCCACAATCTGAACATATAATATTGCTGCCACTCTCTGTGGCCTGAATTTGTGTGCCCTGTCCTCTCCCTAGGTGGACAGCCTTATTGCTGTACTATTCTAACACATCATTCGTGCGCATCCCGGGAAGGTCTTGCCATATTCTACATAGAAGTGGTTCAGAGGTCAGACACCAGAGCATCGCCAATCACTCCTTACCACCACGGCTGTCTCTCAAGGACACAGTTCACATGACACAATTCACATTCTCATCAAAGCACACAGATCAGGGTGGTTAATTTTATTATTGTCACCACCATTCAAAACTCTGAGTGAATTGAATAGACTTGGATTGGACTGGAATAGACTATGAAGGGAAAGGAAAGGTTATACTGGAGGCAACGGATGGGCAGGCCTAGAGTTGGGAAATATATATAACTATGAATTGATTTGAACAGCACCAGCTAAAAGGAATAAACATAAACTGAAAAGTGGTAGGTTGTGATCAGATTGTACTTATTTGGGACTCCAAACAGAAAGGTTTAGGCTGGGACAGGACAGCGAATGAAGTCATTGCTATGAGAAGCAGCTTCCTGCGGTGATGTAGATCCGCCACTGGTGCAGTGGGTCCTGGAGATGCAATTTATGGGCTCTGTCACTTTGGGCCATTTATTTAACCTCTGAAAGTAGGTTTCTTTTATAACATGGGGACAATAACAATACTAACATCGTAAGATTATTGTGAGACTTATAGGAGATATTGCACAAAAGTGCCTTAGTTCTTAGAAGGTACTAAGCTCTATAAAAGTATTTGTGGTTATTGATGGTGATAATTACTAGCAGTAGCCTTTATTTTTTACAAGGAAAACAATACTTCTATATTGAGAATCTATATTTTAACATATTATTCTCATACCACATGGTGTTTAGATTTTTTTCAAATTTCTAAAATTGTACCACTTGCTAACATAGCCTGAAGCCTCAAATATAATAAATGAACCCCACTTAAAATATTTTTAAAATACCAACAGCCCACCCCCAAATGTATAATAATGAGGAGCATCTTATACATAACAATGAAGAATAAAAATAGCCTTTCTGGCTAACCTGACATGGGTTGACTTTTGCATTTGTTGCTCAAGTGTAGAAAAGTAGCAAATTTAATCAACTGTGGCTACAGAAGTACAGAGACAGAAATAGTCTTTCTCCAAAATACTGTGCTCACCAAGAGGCAAGCCATTCCCTACAATGGTGACTCAAATGTGACAATAAAAACATGTATAAATAAGGTTTATTTCTACCCTTTGAGTATTTATTGTGTGATTGGGTGGATCAGATACTGTAGTTTGGTGAAAAGAACTTAGAATTTGAAGTTTGAAAAAATAAAGTTTAATCCAGATCAACCCCTTATCAAATGGGACCCTGCATACCCAACTCCCTCTGAGTATTTTCTCATCTGTAAAATAAAAAACTACTCGTAGAACAGTGGTGATAATTAAATAGGTATGTAGTATACTTTTTAGGCCCCATGTAAATATATTATTTTAAAGTTTTGTATAAAGGATGGAAGAAATGTTGTGTGAGGTCGGAACTTGATTCTCACCTGTTCTTGTAACTCAACAATAGAATCACATTTTCTTTCCTGGATCTTAGTTTCTTCTTCAGTACAGGA
>NW_005362269.1:3256211-3297985 GCF_000412655.1 Myotis brandtii | reverse complement strand
AGGGGGGGAGAGAGAGAGAGAGAGAGAGAGAGAGAGAGAGAGAGAGAGAGAGAGAGAGAGAAAGAAAGAAAAGGATGCCAGATAAAGAAATAAACAAACAAAAAATAATTGGAAGCAATGCTAACTTCTCTGGAACTAGTGGGGATGCATTCGGACAATTCAGAGTCTTCATCTACAACAGAGTGAATTACAAGTTTCAGTGGCTGTGTTTCCCCAAATCTCTAAGAAATAATTAAATTAATTGAATTGTTCAGTCTACTTACACAAGCAAATAACTGAGTCATAATTTATGTTCTTAGCAATATGATAGAATTTATTGACTGTCCATGACTTGCCTCAGCCAGTGTCTTTATTATTTGATCAGAATGTTGAGAGGAGAGACCTCTGGGAATATTTGTCTGAAACTCACTTGGTTCCCTTTCCCTGTAACCTTACTCTTGGTGACAAAGTGGCTCTTTAGGCGATCTCTGAAAGAGAGGCCATGTGTTATTTTTTCTACCATGAAGCAGAACTAGTAATATCTTCCCTGGTTATACTAATGCTTCAATAGGTACCCACAAAGTTTGACTGGGACAGTTTTACCACAGTGAAACCAATGGGAAGGCTTCCACTGATTAGACAATAACCTTATGTTTATTTTATCTGTTGGCATGACAAGTAACAGAAAAAAGATAATAGTTTATAAAAACTAAATGCATTTTACAGGTATGTTTATTTAATCAAACAGTTGTGTGCCTTTTGAGTACTTTTCTTAAAGAGCTGTATGTAAGTTTTAAGGCTCTGAACTGACTTAGTATGTGTCAGAACTCCCATGACAGGTAGGAAAAAGGCTTAAGAAAGTTTAAATAAAGGTCACATATATTGAGATCAAATGGGAGATCATGATTATTAATATGGACAAAGGGTTTTGAGGAATAAGAATGCTTACAAATGAGGCAAAATACAATTAAATACTCTAGAACTAATTAAATAGAAAAGCTAAGTACAAAGAGTCAAGCAGCCTTAATCAAAATGTAAAAGCATAGTATAGGAAATGAGTTACCATGAGGGTGCCATAATGTAAGGTGTTAGGGAAAGGGCCACATCTCACTCATTCAGTAATATTTGATGAATGCATACACTCCGCCCAAATAGGGGATGCTTCGCTTGGTGCAACTACTTACTACTGAGTTCAGGTTCATAAACTCAGAGATTTATTTGTTCCAGACAGTTAACCCAGCTAAGGGCTATGACCTGGTGGGAACTGGAGTGAAAGGGAGTGGACTTGACCCTTCTATACTGGACACCACTGCAGAGCACCACAGATCATCATGTGGGAATATGAATCCAGTTGGTTAGGTCTTCTAGTTTTTAGAAGTGGTCATGATATTTTTATGAAAATTATTCCTTTTAAAATGTAGATATTAATAAAAGGGAAATCAATGATACTAAGAGTCAGAGAGAAGAAGGGCCTTGCCCAAGGTGACTGGGTCAGCCAGAGTCGGCAGAGCCAGGGTTAGAATGTGGGACCCTAAAGTTCACTATTGCCTATTGTAAAAGAAATAGTCTGCATTCCATTTTTTCTCCTACCCTATCAGAAAGGTGTGGGAGTGCTTGAGTCCAGATAAGGCCATTTAGATAGACAGGTACAGGCTCAAGTGTAGTTGGTAGCAAGCAGGTAGCTAGCATTATATACACACAATGTTAAGCCTAAAAAAAAACCTTGGCTCAGTTTTTTCTTAAAAGCATCTTTAAGGAAAGATGTTATTTAAGGGTACAAACTCATAACTAGTAGATAAATCCTGGAGATCTAATGCACACTATAGTGATTATGGACAACAATATTGTATTATAAAGAGCAGCCTTGCTAAGAGACTAGGTCTTAATTATTCCCACCACTAAAATGAAATTATGTGATGTGATTGAGGTGCTAGCTAATGCTACAGTGGCAATCATGCCGCATTATATGAATGTATAAAATCAACATGTGCACCTTAAACTTACACAATGTTATATGTCAAATATAGTTCAATGAAAAAGAAAGAGTGCCACTATTACTGTGTGAACTTTCCAAGAAACACAATTCCCAGAGGTTTCCTGTCAAGACAAAGAGCCTCATTTCCTAGACTCTCAGAGGGCACAGGAAGATTCAGGGGGAAATGCTGGGTAAGCCATGGAAGGGAGAGTGGAGAACTATGTTCTGAGGCACCGTTTCTGGAATGCCTTTCGGGGGAAGCAACCAGCAGCCAGCAAGACAAGCTTAAAGCTTGATGGTCTGAGCTCCAGACACTGTCTTAGTGACGACAATGCTGATGCTACTTGTTATCAGCTGGTTGTGATGCCAGAGATTCCCTGAGGCTTGGCAGAACCTGCTGGGGAGGGACCAATGCCAGGGAAAGTTGCTAATTATTCTGAGTGTCTTGTTCCCTCTTGTTCTTACTTCTGTTCCAACTACCAGCTCCTGAATTAATGCTATAGAAGTTCCCTCCTTTCCAATAGTGGAGAAATAATGTGGGGGAAAACAAAATGATTTAGAGAACGTGGACTCAGAGATAGAAGGTCCAAGAAAAGGAATCAGAAGTGGGAAATCTGTGTTCTGGTCTTGGATCTGTCCTTGCCAGGATGTGTGACCTCACTTCCTCTTTCTGGACCTGAGTTGCTTCAAAGAAAGAGGAGGATGCAATGGCTTATTTAAAATTCTAATTTTAAGTAAAGAAAAATGTTTCTTTGCCAATATGATCATGAAATGCCCAATGTCAATTTCCACGTGTTTAAGAGAAAGTTCTATCTGAACCAAAGAACCAGTCAGCTATGGTGGCACTTTAGGCATTAGTAGGGGAGATGATCTCAGCTAGAGAAGACTTTTTACATGTCACCCACAACTCTGGGAAAGGACAGCCTTTCATTGGCCTCTGGGTTTTATCTATTTCTTGACTCTTTGGGAACCTCAGAGGTCAAATGAGAGGCTGAACCTCTTTGCTGTTGTAACCCTGCCGAGTGGTCTTTGCCCTCCCCCATGAATGGAACACTCAGGACCTTTTGGAGGTAGGCTCCTGCCATTGGTCTCACTGGAGAAAGGGATGAGACAAGACCAACACTTCACATTCCTAATCCTAAAATGCTCCTCTACGGGGTGGTCAAATCTAAGGGAAGACTGAACAGCAATTGGGTCCTTCAAACTCTAGTGTGAATCCTGGGGGACTTCTTTTTCTAAAACAAAGTTGGAGGGTGTTTTTTCCTTTCCCTGTAAGCCAAAAGCATGATTACAATGTTTAGTTTTGAATGGGTGGAGCTCATTTCTCCCCTAGGACTATGGATTGCTACTTTTATAATTATTATCATTGCTGTAGTGATCTTAATTACTATTTCCAATATGTGCAGTGCTGCATTTGTGCCATGCCCTGTGCTAAGTGATTCAAATTCATTTCCTTTCTTATTCTTTTACTAATGTAAGCAACACACATAGTCTTCAAATGATCTGTCTTGTCACCACTATATCCTTAGGGCCAAGAGGGTGGTCTGTCCTCATGAACTTTGCTCAACAAAATGAATGAATTGCAAACAGGGCCTTTGGACATGCTGTTTTCTCTGACATTGTTCATGCCATTCTTTGCTTTGTTACTCCTATTCCTTCTTAAGATCTAAGATTAAATGTCACTTCTTTTGGAAGTCATCTGCTGATTCCCCAATCTATAGTAGGTAATCCCTTTATAGATGCTAGACGTTCTCTTATAGAACATAAGAGGAAGTAATCATATATATTTTCACTTATTTAATGCTTCTCTCACTTTGGACCTTAACCTCCATTAAGGAAAGGACAGTGTTTTTATTGTTTGTCATTGTATTCCCAGTAATTACCACTAAGTCTGCAACAGAAAATATTCCCATAAATATGGGTTAAGAGAATTAATTCATGGGGTAGATGATATTATTCCCATTTTATTAATGATGAATTTGAGACTCAGTTAAATAACTAAAGGTAACATAAAAATATCGGGGCTTATTTTTTTAAAATATATTTTATTGATTTTTTACAAAGAGGAAGGGAGAGGGATAGAGAGTTAGAAACATCGATGAGAGAGAAACATCGATCAGCTGCCTCCTGCATGCCCCCTACTAGGGTTGTGCCCGCAACCCAGGTACATGCCCTTGACTGGAATCAAACCCGGGACCCTTCAGTCCGCAGGCCGATGCTCTATCCACTGAGCCACACCAGTTAGGGCATTGGGGCTTATTAAAAAGCTCATAGCATTGACCCAGCTATAACTTTATATTTATGGTCAGTTATGGCGAGATGTCTATAACCCTACCAGGTAGATTTTTATTATTCCTATTAAGTGAAGACTTTGAGGCACATGGGGGCCCAATGACTTGCCCAAGTTCATGTAGCTAGTGAGTGATGAAACCTGGAGAATATTCGACCTCAGAGCCCATGTTATCTCTAGTATGCCATGCTGCCTGGCATGTTGCCCAGGGCTGAACTTGTGCTCACATATGTGTAATATGCACACAGGTGTGCTTGTGTGTATTTAAACACAAAAGTTTAAATATTCTAGTCTGGAAACTGGCCAACCCTCAGCCCAGCAAGTGTCTTCTCTCTCATAAACCTAAGCAGGGGAGTGGAATAACACAGATGAGCCTCTGCCAATGTTTCAGTCCCAAGTGCTTTGCTAGGCCATATGGCTTTTTAAGAGTCACTTGCAAATATTAGGTGAGACTTGAGAACAATAATTAAAAGTCATAGATCACAGGTTAATTAATCCCTGGCCTCACATAGCACCTGGCCACCAAAGCATTCAACTCCCATGAATGACCTTCAAATCACAGGCCAAAGTAAACAAACATTAAACAGGCTTCCTCAGCTGGGTAGTAACCCTGACAACCCACAATACATGCAGAGCAGTTTAGTGTAACATAGACACTTTTATATTCATAATCTTTCATTTTCCAAAGAGTTGTAGAGCTTTCCCAGGCAGGTATTAGCATCTTATTTGGTTTGTTTTTATTTGGTGACATTTAATGACCCATTAATAAATGCCATGATCTTTGCTAAGTACTTTATCGTTCTTATGCTATTTAGTCCTCACAGAAGCTCTGTAAGCTAGAGAATATTTTTGTTCTTGTTTTATAGATGGAGACGCTGAGGTTTAGAGAAGTTCAATGCTTTGCACAGAGTCATCTGGTTGACAGTGGTCAGAGTCAGACCCCTGCCACACCACTCAGATCAGCATCATCGTTTTCTTCTATTAGCAAGTGCTTTCTGTCAACAAGAACCCTCATGAGTTCTCTGCTAAAATTGCTCTAGTTCTGGTTCTCATGAGAATACAGTGAAATACGTACTATTGTCCCATTTCACAGGAGAAGGGACTATAGGTCAGAAAGATAAAGTGACTTATCCAAGGTCATAAAGCGGGTGAGTGGCAGAGGCAGGACTTAAACTTAGATAGCCGAGTCGTCAGAGCTCAAACTCTGAACTACCTATTCCACAGCATCCCTGAGCTAACTGACTTCTGACCCCTAATGTCCTGTTCATAGTGATGTATCTTCACTCTGTCTCTCTAACATGTGCAGGGTTTGGGAATATTCTTTTCTTGCTAAAGTTTCCTAATATGCATGAAGAAGCAATTAACTCCTAAATGGTAGGACTTTACCTTCCCCTTGGGATAGACTAGGTAGAAGAGGCATATATTTAGGGAGTTTCCAGAGGGCATAACATTGTATCTGACCATGGGGCTTCCTCTGACTGCTGGCTGGGAATGATCATTAGCAAACACCCATGAACCTTCCCACGTGTCTTCCCAGGACTGAGCAGAGTTTTAGATGAGTGAGAGCAGTTGGTCCTGCAGAAGTAGTGACATATGGTGATTAACTGGACCAGGTGTCAGTGTGATTGGAGACCTGAGGTTTGGCTGAGGCTTTGCTGATGGCAGGGAAAGAAGGCACCCTTCTTACTTCAGGTTGTTATGAGCTGGCACTCTGGATCTGAGTATACATCTCGGTGGAAAAGAGCAGTAAACTGGGAGTTAGGATTAGGAGACACCTGGTTTTGTCTTAGCTTTTACTGTATCTACTTTAATTTTCTTGTTTGTAAAGTGAGGAAGGAAGACATTCTCCACTATTTTTATATTAAAGAGCCCTCTGGGACATCTGATTCATTCATTCACATTCAACAATTGAATAAGTGCCAACCAGGTGCCTTCAGCTACACTCTAAGTTTGGAGAGAGACCAAGGTGGCTGTCTATGGACTTCTGTGCCATAAGAAGGCTTTTCAGTAAGCCCATCTCAAATCTCCTCAGGTTGTCTCCACAGTATTTTTTTTTATTTAAATGTGCTTTGTAACCTCTAACACGGGGCTTGGAAAGCTTTTTCTGTGAAGGGACAGATGGTAAATATTTTAGGCATTGTGAGCTAGATAGTCATGGTCTTCATCTCAACTATTCACCTCTGCCATTCTAGAGAAAAAGCAGTCATAGACAACACAAAATGAATGAGAGTGTTATTAAGTTCCTCTGATCCCCTGTCTTAAATGTTGTATGAATGTGCAATTGTAGTGTTTTTATTTGATCGTCTTTGCTAACTAAACCTCACTCTCAACATCCAGCCCAAGACCCTCCTCCATGCAGAAGTCTGTGTTATCTCCATCCCATTCTGGCATCACTCTCCCAAACTACCCCAGATCAAATAGCCTGCACATGAAACTGGGAACCTAGTTGTAGCATTACTAGTCATGTTTAGCATTTATTGAGTTCACTCTGCTTAGAAAGTTTTTTTTTCATATCTTTGTATGGCAAGATATTCAGGCCTCAGCTCAGATATCGCCTTCCCCAAACAGGCAACCAAGTCCTTAACACTACATCTCTTAATTTCCTTATCAATCTTCTTGATGAAATAATATTGAGCTTACCTGCTTTTATTTGCTTTATTGGTGTACCTGGCACAGAGTAGAACCTTGGGTACTGTGAGGGTTATAATCTTCCAAATCATCTATTCTTCTAGAATGTAAGCTGCATGAAAGCTTGAATTATGTTTGTCTTGTTCCCAGCATCTAACAATTCCTTGCACAGTATGCACATTAAATATTTGTTGAGGATATGGGTGCATTGAGTGCCTACTCTGTGCCAGACATGACACTAAAGCATTTTACATATATTTTCTTACTGAGTTCTAATAACACCTCTCTGGGGTGGGTCCTGCCATTTGCACATGGGGAAACTAAAAAACAGGTAAGGGAAGTAATGCCCAAAGTCACATTGCTGAGCCAGATTCAAACTCTGGTCCAGCTAGATCCCAAGCCTAGATTCTTTGCTCTTTTATTAGCTTCCATATATGGTTCTTTCTTGGTCTAAAACACTTGCTTTCTCATTTGTTTCTGAATATGTTTTATTTACTCCTGAAGGGAAGAGGGCATTTCTCATTTCCTTTTATTGCCCAATGCCTATCATTATTCTTAGCACAGAGTGGAGATTAGTATTATTATTTTGCTCATTACTTGACTGGTACTGAAGGAATTCTTTCCTGTGCGTTTTAGTACCTCACGGGATTTCTATCTTTCTCCAGGTGGAGTTGCTTAGAGTCCTATTGCAATCCCATTTTCCCCATCCTCAGGGACTCAATGCACTTTGAATACTTCAAATACAGAGACTTGGCATTTCTAAATAGCAGAGTAATTATGGGTGGTACCTCAAGGGCTTGGAGGGAGCAGAGGGCTCCTATTTAATTAACCTGGGGCTGTCACCAGCTGGGGACAGGCTGGTGGAGAGAGGTGAAACAGCCTTACTCTGCAATGCTGGGTGAAGAAAGGTGCATTGTTATGTCTGTAGTGCTTCTGACAGAGAGAAAATGGACATTTGGTGTTTCTCCCCGAAGCTCATGGATCTGCTCCCACTATCCAGAGAGCCCACAGAAGGGAGGCGCTCAGCCAGCAGCGGCCACTCGCACACATTGTCGCAGTGCTCTGTGGGACTTAGGGTGAGGAAGAGGGACAGTGCTAATCTAGGTGCAAGTGGTGATGGGTTTTCCTCCTTCTGTCCTTAGGCATCCACTCCAGACATTCAAGGTGATGACAACTCATCTTTTTTATCAGGCACCTTCTTAACATGGATAAAGCCACCATCTGAGTTTTGTCCAACAAACTTCTCAAATTGCTGCTCCAGTTTTTGCTCAGATCTCATCTCATTCAACTGAGAGAACAGCTGCTCACATTTTTGAATGGTGTCCCTATAAAACACTAACACACATCAGAGCAACTCACTCACTGGTCTTAGCCTCAGAAACCACTTTTAACTGCTTTTATTTAATAGTAATTTTACATACTGTGTGTGAGGCTTGGTATTTAGCCATTGGTGTTAAAAATACTTATCATTATTATTGTAATTATTGTAACAAAAACAAGTAACATTTTTGAACATATTCTGTGAGCCAGGTGCTAATCTCAGTGATGAAAATGCATTATCTCTTATAATTCTGAAATTATAATCTCAAGATTCCATGATCAACTAGTTCTGTTTTATAGATGAGCAAGCTAAGGCACAGACACATGATTCCCAGACTTAAAAAGCTGCCTGTCAAATGGGGAGAGAAGGTGTGGGTACTCATGATCAAAATACAAAGCAGAGGGTGATAAGGGTCAGATCCCAGGTGAATTTAAATTAAATATATTAGTTTAAAGGTACACAGCAGATAGATCACCTGCTCTCCACCAACACATGCAATAGACATGGCTAATTAATCACAACACTCTGTCTTATCTCAAATACCACTTCCTCAGAGAGGTCTTTTTTGATTCCAAGGTAAACACACACACACACACACACACACACACACACACACACAAAACAAACAAAAAACAAAACAAAAAACAGCCTTGCACTTACCGCCTCAGTCTCAATCACATTCTTCCATTTTTTTTTATTATCCTCACAGTACATATTATCATCAGAAATTATCCTCTGTGTGTTTTTTTCTTGCTTTGTGAGAACACAGGCCTTTTCTGTATGTTTATCATCATACCTCTCTGCCTACAGCAGTACTACCAAATGGAAAATATGTTATTAATCTTTGTCAAATGAATAATGAATGAAGAGATTTAGGGTGTCAAACTGGCCAATAATGAGTCTCATCTTATTATTCCCAGATTTAAGATCCTGCAGGGTCTTCTTTTGTCATCAAGATAAAATGTCAACTCCTTAGCATGGCCCAGGAAACCTTTCTTAACCCAACCCTGAGTATCTTTTTAGCTTCAACTCTTGCCACTCTCTACCTTTGCCTCTATGCTTTAGGAATATTGACATTGTTGAGTATATTTTGGCTTTCTCAGCTAATATCTCTTCTTCCTACCAACTATCTTCATACTCATCCTTGGATAATTTTAAAATAAAACTTCCTAGAAATTTCTTTCCTGAAAACATGCATCCCAGTCCCACTAAGAAGTACTTCCTAGTCATCTATGTTATAATGCTTACAACACTATCAGTTACCTATTTGTTTCCCATGCCATATGGTAAGCTTCATGAGAGCAGGGAACCTTGGGTCAACAAATGACTTGAGAAAAAGTAACATCCCAGCAAACCTTAGACTTAAAGTGCAAAAGCTTGAAGAAATTGTAAAGGATGAAAAAATATGTAGGAGTTATTTCTGAACTTCCACCGTCATGGAATTCTTCAGTTGCATTGGCATGGTGTCTGGGAGCCAGATCCTTGCCTCCAGCTAAGTAAGTAAGCCCCAGCAGCAGCAGAAACCCTTTTCAGGGGATTCACACAGAACAGACATGACACCGGAGCCCCACCCTCAGCTCTGCTGTGATTTGTTATCTCTTTCTGCTCATTGCCTTGGAGAAATAGGCAGTGTTTACCTATTGCCAAGGCAAAGCTGAGCAGATGGTAAATGTCCTGTGTTCTGCCAACAAGAGTTAGGAGGAATAACTAGAATTCATTTGCTTGAGACAGACTCTAGCCAGGAATGTAACTGAGAGTTGGCAAAAGTAAGCTGTGAGCTTATGATTGATTTCTCAGTTCCAAGGAAAGAATGGTGTCTGTCTAGTGGCAATTACAATTATCCCAGATTATAAGATCCTTAATTAGAAATCGAGTAGCACCTCCCCACCCCTCAATACCCACCTTCTCTCTCTTTCTCTCACATCATTTGATTTCTTTCCTGTCTCTTGACATTGCCTTCTCTACTATGGATATTTCAATTGACCTTATAAAGGCTTCCTTACCCAGGAGTCATATAGACATAGGATCACAGATTCTTTAAGGGGCATTTTGCTCTGTGATTTCCAAAGGCCAGCTGGTTCCTGAATTAGTGTAAGGGGGCCTTTTTGAGAACCACCTAGGGAACTATGAGAAATATCAATACACAGGTCTCTTCCTTGGAGATTCTGATTCAGTAGCTCTGGAGCTAGAGGGTCACCTATGTTTTCAAAACCTTTTCAGGTGATTCCAGCCCAGCTCGACCCAGGAACCATTGCACTGGAGTCTATTCTATGATTTGATCTCGAGTCTAGCCCCAGAACATCCCGAGAGTGCTCAAACAGCTCCTGGTCAAATACCAAAATATTCCAGAGAGAGCTCTTGCACCCTGACCTAGCTAATTTGATTATTTACGATTATTTTGTGCTTTTTGTTAATATCAGTGGCCTCCATGATATAGAGGTAAGTGAGGGCTTGTAGGTTCTTCCTCCATGAGCTGGATGCTATTGAAAAGCAACTCACAGACTAGTATCTGCCACAAATATAAGCAAATAGACAAGTCCTGACCATATTACAAGTTCATAGAGGTCATTAAGGCTACCTGAGTCCTAGGAATCTCTAACCTTCCCACCAAGTCACGTGACTCATTTCTTCCATATTAATATCTGAACTAAGGCTCCTCTGAATCCTAATCCCAGGCACCATTCTGAAGCATGTCTCCAGGCTTGCCAGATTCTTACATCTTTTTTTACAAGAGTGTTTCTAATATTTCATATGCTAATTAACCAAATCCTAAATCCTTGATATTTTTTTAAAAATATATTTTATTGATTTTTTACAGAGAGGAAGGGAGAGGGATAGAGAGTTAGATACATTGATGAGAGAGAAACATCGATCAGCTGCCTCCTGCACACCTCCTACTGGGGATGTGCCTGCAACCAAGGTACATGCCCTTGGCCGGAATCGAACCCGGGACCGTTCAGTCCACAGGCTGATGCTCTATCCACTGAGCCAAACCGGTTAGGGCCTAAATCGTTGATATTGATTAGAGATAAAGGTGTCCAAACCCCATGTGAGCTTCTATTCCTAAAGTGAGCATCTTGATTAAGATACTGAAAATGTTAACGAGCTATTTTCAGATTGTATACTGGAACTAATTCTTTATTTTTTAACCTAGAAAATGTTATAATTAATAAACATTATTTTCTAGAGCAATTTAGGTTTACAGAAAAATTAAGTAGAAAGTACAGAGGTTTTTAATATATGGTCTCCCCTCTTACCCCACACAGACAAGTTTCCCTTATTATTAATACCTTGCATTAGTGTGACACATTTGTCACAATTGATGAGCCAATATTGTTACATTATTATTAACTAAAGTCCATAGTTTACATTAGGATTCACTCTTTGTACCATACATTCCATAACTTTAGACAAATTTATAATGATGTATTCATTATTACAGTGTCATTCAAAATATACTGGAACTAATTTATGCATGCATATATAAATCACATGGTCTATGCCAAAATATTATTTTTAAATCTTCATTGTTAAAAGTATTATATATGTATATCCCCTTTTTATCTCCATTGACGCCTTCTTGCCTGCTCCTGACCCTCACCCCAACCCGTCACCACCCTATTGTCAATATCAAAGAGTTATGCATATATGCATACAAAATCTTTGATCTCTTCCCACCCACCACCCTCTCCCACCATCCCTCTGAGATTAGACCTCCTGTTCCATGCTCCTATGTCAAAAATGCTTTTAAAGAAAGATTTTGGTAAAGCCCAATTCATATTTTTGTTGTTGTTGTTGCTTGTGTTATTAGTGTTATATCTAAGAAACAGTTGGTTAATCAAATGCCATGAAGATTTACCTGTAATGGTGATGATATTAGTAATAATCTGTGCCAGGAAACATGCTAAATGCTTTATATATGATATCTCATTTGATCCTCACAACTATCTGTGAATTGTGACAATTGTTGATAATTTCCAACCAAGGAACCTAAAACATAAGGGACTTTATGTAAATTTTTCAAGAGTGTACAGCTAGTAAGTGTCAGAGCCATGATTAAAAATCTGAACAGTCAGATTTCAGGGCCTATGGCCTTACACTCTACTGTCTTTTTTCTTTGCTGTACTCTTGAGTTTCTTGGACAAGTGAATTTTTTTTTCAAATTAAATGGTTATTAAGCTATCATGAGGAGATAGATATTTTATAGCAGCTACCTTACTGGAAAAAATAAGAAATGGATGACTGTAAATATTTGTGTGAATAGAAGAGATTATCTCTGACTTAATCCGATCTCTTCACAGACTAGCCTTTCAAGTGTTGAGCCAAATAGAATGTTTCTTTATTATGTAGGCCAAGGTCAATTTATAAATTAGTCATCTGTCACAACCGGAGTATTTCAGAAATCTTTAACACTGTGGTGCAGCATGACATGAGAGAGGAATTTTTCCAGTGAGTAAACTCAGTTCAATTATGCTATTACTTTATGCCCACAAAGGCAGCTTTCATGTCCACTGGATTAGTCAAGACTCTTTTTGCTTGAAAGAAAAGCTGAATGCCAACTCAAATTTGCTTTAAAAAAATGGAAATTTATTGGCCCATATAAATAAAAAGTTTCATAGTGAGGAGCTGCAGGTACATGTGGATGTAGGGTTGCTGTTCTTGCTAGTATGTCTCTGTCCTTCTCTTTGCTTGTTTTTCCTCTGTGTTGGCTTTACCTTTCCCAACAGATCCAGAAGCGTCTCAAAATTATTGTTGGTTTGAGTGGGGCTGGGGTTATTCCTGATCCATTCAATGAAACAAGGGGATTAAATACCCTGATTGGCCAGCTCTCTGTCCCTCCATTTCTGTAGGTAATGGGTCTGGTCAGTCTCACTTAAAAAACCTAAACTGACAGTGAGGTGGGATGGTCTCCCAATGGAGAATTAGATTAGTAATGCCATTGAAGGATGCTGCACAGGAAAGGTAAAACATTTACTTGCTTGACTGCGTCATCTGTTCTGTGGGGTAAAGAACTTAGTTTTTCAAATGTTCTTCAAATGAAAATATTTAGAGTCCTCTAAGTAACTTCAAAGGATTTGTGTTTCCTCTCTAAAGGAATGTGTGATGAGAGTAATGATAGAGTTATATGAGATTGTGAAAAAGAAATACCTAATCCAGTCTTAGGGGTTAAGAAAGGTGTGATAGAAGACAGATGTCTAAATAGAGACTAGAAGGGTAAACAAGATTAAGAAATAAGGAGGTTGGGGTGGGAAATAGTTAATGATCTACTGGGAGAGAAAAACTATGTGAGTAGGGGAGTTGTGTCTTGCACTCATGGCTGAGGGGTCAAGTGATAAGAGGTGAGGCCAGAGAGGTGAGCAAGGAATTTGTATTTTATCTGAAGCTTAGGGAGAGTCTTTAGAGGGTTTCATTCAGAGTGCTGACAAGATGTGTCAGAGAAAGTGTTGTCCTAATCTAATAGTGAAGAAAATTGCTCTGAGAGGCTTAATCACTAATTGAAGATATCAGACAATTAGTCATACCCATCCCTTGGCCTCTGGCCTTCTGACTTCTGGCCCAAGGCATTGGCAGCTTCCTCTTTTTTTTTTGTTTTGTGTTTTTAATTTACATCTTCTAATCAGTAAAGGCTGCTGGTAATTCCCTCAGTTGCAATCATGTTGTGTTTGTCATTAACCCCTAGTATAATGGGACATAAAGCTGAAAAGTAAAACTCCGGAGTCTAATTTCCTCAGCAGAAATCATTGCAGAACTATTTGAACCATTGGTAATCTGCTGGTTAGTCTGCCCTGCTCTTCTCCCCTGTGCCATGATATCTGTTGTCCTACCTCCTGAAATTAGGACACTGAATGACTCAAGCCCAAGGATTTGGGTTCAGTGAGGGGAAAAAGGTTAGGTGTGACCTAGAGGAGTGAAGAACTCATGGTCATGGGAAAGGCAATCCAGTTCCTTGAGTTTGGAGACTACAGAGATCTTTCCTGCTGGAGCACTAGGTATAAGCACATGAGAAGAGGGGAGTATTGACTTTCTTCTCAGTACTGCTGTAAAGCAGGAGCTAGTAAACTGCACTCCAAATGGATCAAATGCATCTCACTGCCTGCCTTTGTAAAGAAAGTTTTATTGGAACACAGCCATTCTCATACATGTACATGTTGCCTGTGGCTGCTTTTATGATACAATGGCAAAGTTGAGTAGTTACAACAGAGAGAACATGGCCTGCAAAGCTTAACGTACTTACAGAAAAAGTTTGCCAACTTATGCTATTGAGGGAGAGTTACTGAGAATGGATCTTAGAGTATTTTGTGCTTTGAAATCTGAAAAATATTCTTAAGGATGAGGTCTGTAGGAGGTTCACATAGGTGGGCCTAGAGCAGTGATGGCAAACCTTTTGAGCTCGGCGTGTCAGCATTTTGAAAAACCCTAACTTAACTCTGGTGCCATGTCACATATAGAAATTTTTTGATATTTGCAACCATAGTAAAACAAATATTTATAATTTTTATATTTATTTTATATATTTAAATGCCATTTAACAAAGACAAATCAACCAAAAAAATGAGTTCACGTGTCACCTCTGACACGTGTGTCATAGGTTCGCCATCACTGGTCTAGAGCCTTACTTATTACAGAGCTGAGGGGTTCCTTGAGCTCTATAAGGCTTTACTTCAGATAAGATGTTTGAAGGAGCATCTTTCCAATTCATTAAACCCCAAGGGGGCTTTCCCTTGAGACTACCAAATAGGAGTTCAGTGATAGAGAAAGAGCACTTCTTCCTCTTGGGACTGGTGAATTTCCACTCCTGTGTGGCATTTGCTTTATGGCACTGGAGCTTTCTCTTCCAGCTGTGAGGCATCTGGCTTGGATCCCTCCTCTCCTCTTTGCTGCAGTAGTCTTGATGCTCCTGCTGTGTGTTCCGAACTGAATTGGCATCTATATTCCCCTCTGCAGTGCCCTTGCAGGCTTTGCCAGACCTACCCCAGCCCAAACAGTCTTCCTGCTGACTCAGTGGGCTTGCCCTCTGGGTGCCTTTCTACCCCTGGGGGAATGGCAGAGTTTGAGTTCTGACTAGGAACTGCTCACTAACTCGATTTCATTAATTCACTTCTAGTGGTACCTGTTCTCACCCCTGGGGGAATGGCAGAGTTTGAGTTCTGACTAGGAGCGCTCACAGAGCTGCTCACTAACTCGATTTCATTAATTCACTTCTGGCGGTACCTGTTCTCGGCATGTAGAGAGAGAAGCCTGAATGAAATGCCTCTTAAATCATTGAAAGGTCTTGCCCGGTCCAACATATTTGATCTATTGACCCTGCTGTGGTGCTTGAATATCCTAATTTAGATTAAGCAACCAAAAGCACTTATTAAAATGATAATGCTTCCCTATGCAATACTCAGCCAGCCACTAGCTGCCACTTAAGCTAAACATGAATGACTTGAATGGAGTAACTGAAGGAGAGATCAGAATCTCCAAGTAAATGGGATAAGCCAGCTTTGAAAGGGAGAGGAATCCGGGGAATGCTGGGACCAGACAGGCCCAACTGACACATTCAGAAGGAAGTGCATAGATACTACGCACAAGGGAGAGAAGGTATAAATTGGAGGAAATGCCTTTCCTCCCATTTATATTTTCATAAGTATAAAAAATATATACAAGGCCTTGCATTATTTTCGCCACTGTGTATCACAAAATATTCTCTATGCTGTGAAAAAGGTTGGGAAGTACTACATCAGGGGAACTAAGACGTGGAATTTAGTGAGTTAGGACAGTGGTGAGAGATGAGACTAGATGATCATGGAGAAGCCTTCAGATTTGGGTCTTAATCCTAAAAGCAATTGTTCTGCCACTAACTGCCTTAGCCCCATACTCTTGTTGGACCTCAGTTTCTATTTCCAAAATTTGACCATATAATCATTTTGCTTTTCACTCTAATGCGTGAAAGGTATTCTGACGTAGAAATGATGGCAAAGTAGAGTTGGAAGAGGCAAGTGTTGACAGATGAGACCACTGAGGGACAGAGAGGGTCTAAGAGTTCCTTGGGTACTGCACAGAGTAATTAGAGTTTGGGACTAGCATCTAGGTCTGATGACTCCTGGATCTGGGCTGTTTTCACACCCCAGTTAAGGAGTAAAACCAACAAACCAGGTCCTCTTTCTACATGGATGGAGAATGTTTGGCCATTTCTCCCTTAGTTGTCACCATGTCATAAATCAATTATTGTCAAAATTGGAAGTGGCCTCACAGCTCCTCATCCAGTCTGCTTACTTAATTTACAAAGAAACAAGCGTAGATGTGACACAACCTGCTTAAAATTAAGTCAGTGGCTTATTTGGTCAGGAACTCGGCATTTATTTTCAGTTCCATTATACTTTTTTCTTATTATACCATGCAGAGACTTCATGGAATAAGCCAGTATCCCATGATTGAAATGTGTAAAATGAATATAATTCACATGTAAACATTTTTAAATCATTCACTTGGCTTGGGTTGCTTTCACTAAGTATTTCCTTCCTTCCTTCCTTCCTTCCTTCCTTCCTTCCTTCCTTCCTTCCTTCCTTCCTTCCTTCCTTTCTTTTAACCTTCCTTCCTTCCTTCCTTCCTTCCTTCCTTCCTTCCTTCCTTCCTTCCTTCCTTCCTTCCTTCCTTCCTTCCTTCCTTCCTTCCTTCCTTCCTTCCTTCCTTCCTTCCTTCCTTCCTTCCTTCCTTCCTTCCTTCCTTCCTTCCTTCCTTCCTTCCTTCCTTCCTTCCTTCCTTCCTTCCTTCCTTCCTTCCTTCCTTCCTTCCTTCCTTCCTTCCTTCCTTCCTTCCTTCCTTCCTTCCTTCCTTCCTTCCTTCCTTCCTTCCTTCCTTCCTTCCTTCCTTCCTTCCTTCCTTCCTTCCTTCCTTCCTTCCTTCCTTCCTTCCTTCCTTCCTTCCTTCCTTCCTTCCTTCCTTCCTTCCTTCCTTCCTTCCTTCCTTCCTTCCTTCCTTCCTTCCTTCCTTCCTTCCTTCCTTCCTTCCTTCCTTCCTTCCTTCCTTCCTTCCTTCCTTCCTTCCTTCCTTCCTTCCTTCCTTCCTTCCTTCCTTCCTTCCTTCCTTCCTTCCTTCCTTCCTTCCTTCCTTCCTTCCTTCCTTCCTTCCTTCCTTCCTTCCTTCCTTCCTTCCTTCCTTCCTTCCTTCCTTCCTTCCTTCCTTCCTTCCTTCCTTTTCCACAGTGGCTGCACCAGTCTGCATTCCCACCAGCAGTGCAGGAGTGTTCTTTTTTCTCTGCATCCTCTCCAGCACTTGTTGTTTGTTGATTTGTTGATGATAGCCATTCTGACAGGTGTGATATGGTATCTCATTGTTGTTTTGATTTGCATCTCTTGGATGATTAGTGACTTTGAACATGTTTTCATGTCTCTCGGCCTTCTGTATGTCCTCTTTCAAAAAGTGTCTATTTCCACTCAGTATTTTCAGCACTGCTCCTAAATTTATTCATTATTTATTTTTTCATACGTTTATTTCTTTATTGATGCATTACATCTATTGAACCTTATGTGTCCTGACCAATGTAATAAAAGAGCCAACATTCAATCTGTATTCAAATGATTTTTAATTTAAAAATGTATATAAGATACATACATATGGGCTATTAATAAATAATCTATATTTTGCATAAAGTATCAGACAAGTAATTCAAGGAATGTTACAGGCACTCCAAAGCTATATGAGTCAAGTAGATAAAGTGAGGTCAGTGTGGGCGAGGAGAAGTTAGAGAGAGTCTTGTGGAGAAGGTGACTCTTTTGTTTGGCTAGATATTGAGCAGACGGTGAAGGGCATTTGATGGCAAGAGATATTAATACATATAAGCCTAGCATTTGTGAGAAACAATGATAGACTTTCTCTCCCCATCTGTCCTTTAAAAGAATTTTCTTTTCTCTCTAACTGTGTATTTCTGCTTTGCCACAACTTTAATCTTTCCAAACAATGACAATTATTCGATAGAAAGTTGTCAATAAATACACTACACAAATAGATAAAACCTCCCTAAAGAATTAACATCATTGAGGCATGCAGTGTTTGATAAAAATGAATTTTTCAGACTACTGAAGCTTACCCTCTAAAAGTCAAAACTGGGTTTGTTTGTTTTTAATAATTTTACCCATTTTGGATATAAATCCTAGTTTAATACATTTAGTCTCCCCTAACTTTTTACAGAGAATTTATCACACAATTTTCAAACTCCTCCTAGTGACTACGATTATTGGAAGAAATATGTGTTTTTGTTCTCTGCACAGTTGAATAGCTGTTTGTCCTTAGACTAAATTTCCCTCAACGGCAATACAGATTAATTTCTCCCATCTTTTTAGTTTTCCTGTCTCCTTTCTCACTATGTCTTGTTATAGATTCCTATGTTTTGGGTATCTATTTCTAACAATCGACTTTCTCTCCTAAACTATTACTTCTGTGAGCCCTTACCTGTAAAAATAAATGGGGACTGGATTGGAGAAAGGGGCTGCTGGCTATGAGTCATGGGAACTGGTTTTTATTAACAGCTTTGCCCACAAACGGACTGTATACTCTTGAGAAAGTTGCTTTCTTTCTCGGTTTCCAGGTTTCTCGGTAGAAAAGGTGCCTGGAGGTGATGATGTATGGTTTTCAAACTCTTCAGGGACTACCTTAGATGGGGACCAAGGGGGCTCAAGGAAGGGGCTCCTGGCCTTCTATGATCTCTCCCAACATACTTTAACCAGCCTATCCTAGCTTATCTTTGATATCTGGAATATTCATAGAAAAACGTTTCATAACTTTTAAGTTGCAAGTGCCATTGAGTTAGAATGGTTATGGCTATGATTTATTCATGCATTAATTGCCTCTGTGCTCCCCAATCTACCCTAGGGATGTGTGTGTGTATACATACATATATTGTTATATTGTAAATCAGAAGATGCCTTAATCAATAAGCCAAATTTACTTGGAGTCCTGATCATTTTCGCTAGCGCTAGCGGGCCCAGAAGAACTCTTGCTTCTCAAATTCCGGGGCCCACTATGGTGGGAGTCTTTTCAATTTATATGTTTCTCAGCTCTTTGTTTTCCAAATTTGGAATGAGACTTCCGGACCTCCTGAGAAAAAGTCCTGTGTGCTGGGACAGGGCCTTGAGACCATATCTCAAGGCCTGGCCCGGCGCCAGCACTGACAACTCTGTCTGGGGCATAGTTTATGGCCTCTCTGGATGGGAGTAGTCTTATTTTCTCTATTATTTAAGGAAGCAAATGTTTACAGAGTAGCAGGGTTAAAATTTTAAATAGCAGTTTTTACCCAAGATGGAGATTACTATACTTCAATATGCCTATATATATGCTACTATCTTCACTTTATATTTGAGAAAACTAAGTGACAGGGAGTTTAAGAAACATTCCTAAGACTACACAGTCAATAAGTGATAACAATATAATTCTAGCTCCATGATACAAGACTCAAGAGCTGGGGAAAGTTTCACATTGTCTTCTAGTATAACCCCTTTTACTTCCATGTGACTACTATGCCAGATGTACCCCTTTTACTTCCATGTGACTACTATGCCAGATGTCATATAATGTATCTAAACTACGTGTACCTATAACCTCAGAGCTAAGTGTTTTCCTCTGAAGAAATTATGTTGACTTTAGTGGTGCTCACCCATGCTTCTCTTTGACTTTTTCTTCTCTTTTTCTCTGCTGCAAGACCATGCTCTGAACATAACTCCACCCACAGAAGGATTAAAAAACTAGCAGTTCATTTATGATGTGAAACATTTATAGATGCATCAATCAACTATATGGAACAGCATGGACAGAGGAAGAATATGGGCTTGAGGGAGGAAAAATACCTAATATATACCTAAAACAACATGAATATTACTTTTGGAAAAAAAATAAATCATTTTTTTAATCTTTAGAAACTAGATCTTCTCTGTAATTGGTAAATCCCCCACCCCCACCCCCTGCAGTGAACTTTGATATCTTTTCTTTTTTAACTTCCCTTTTCCAGTGTCAGGGAGAATCTGCCTCCTCCATTGGCAGGCAGGAAGGAATTAAATAATGAACTGAAACCAGAGAATGGCGAGCACACACCTGTGCGTGTGCACAGGCATGCCTTTGTCTCCAAATAGCAGATAATTACCAGTTCCCTGCACCTCTTATTCTTTCTATCCGGAGCTGTCAAACTTCTCACCTACCTTTAGAAAACTCAACAATGGCTAATGTCTTGCTTTTTCAATGAAAGAGCTCCAATTTAGGAGAGCAGCCAGGAAACACTCAGGTTCTTTGTCCCCAGTCACTGGGCTTTCAGCCTAAAGCTTCATTTCTTTCTTCCTTGTCATCAGATAGTGCGAGGGCATAACTTGACCTTCCACACTTTAATAGAGCTGAACTCGGATTTCCACAACCAAACCTGACTGTGGTCTCCATGCTGCAGCTTCTCAGAAGGAAAGTGTACACTTCTCAGAAGGAAAGTGTACCCGTGTGTGAGCCTATCCTCTCTCTTCTGCTTTGTGTTTCAGAGATTCATGACCTGGAATTTCTGAGCATCTCTTACAATTCTCTGAGGCTTCTTTCTTCCATAAAGCACCATTTTCTTTAAAAGTGTATGGAGGCTGAAAGCAAAGTATAGAATGATCACACTAAATACTGTATCCTACCCGAGTCTCCTAGGCAGAGTTAACAAACCTAGGAAGTACTATGATATAATAATCACAGGATTTGGAGTCATATAAACTTGTTTCAAATCCAAGATGAATCATTACTACCAGTTGTATGTTCTTGAGAGAACGTTATTCTTTTTTTTTGTTGAGCTAACATGGGCTTATAGCATGAGGTAAGTTTTAGGTATATGACATTATAATTCGACCTCTGTATGTGCTACATTGTGCTCACCCCCAGAAGTCTAGTTTCCATCCGTCACCGTACAGTTAACCCTCTCCACCCCTCCTTAAAATGAAGCTACCATATGACCCAGCTTTTGCACTTCTCATTCTTTTCTTAAATAACAGCTTAATTGAGATATGATTCCTATACCACAAGTTTACCTTTTAAAAGTGTACCATTCCGTAGCTTTTAAAATACTCAGATGCCACCATCACCACCATCTATGTTCAGACTATTTTCATCACCTCAGAAAAGTAACCCTTACTCATTAGCGGTCACTCCCCATTCTGTCTCCTCTACCCCTCCTCCTGATAACCACTGATCTGTGACTTGTCTATTCTGGATATTTCATGTAAATGGAATCATAAATCATATGGCCTTTTGTGTGTGGATTCTTTCACTAGTTTTTCAAGGTTCATCTATTTTGTAGCGTATGTTAGTGTATCATTCCTTCATACAACATAATAATATTTGATTGTATAGATACCACATTTTGTTTATTCATCAGCTGACAGACAGTTGGATTGGTTCCATTTTTTTGGTAGTGATACCCTCTAGTTTAATTTCTGATTTTAGTAAACTAAGTTTTTCCCTTATTTTCCCCCTGCCCACTTGGTCAGTTTAGCTAAAGGTTGGTCAATTTTGTTGATTTAAAAAATAACTTTTGGTTTTCTTATTTCTTATTTTCTCTATTGTTTTTCTGTTTAATTTATTTTCTCCTCAGCTTTTTTTTTTTTCCTCACCCGAGGATATTTTTCCATTGATTTTTAGGGAGAGTGGAAGAAAGAAGGAAAGACAGAGAGAAACATCAATGTGAGAGAAACACATAGACTGGTTGCGTCCTGCAGAAGGCCTGACCAGGGCCCGGGCCGGGGAGGAGCCTGCAACCAAGACATGTCCTTGATCACAATCAAACCCACCAAACCTGGGACCCTTTGATCCACAGGCCAACCACTGAGCCAAAACCGGATAGGGCTCTCCTCAGCTTTTAATATTTCATTCTTTCTGTTTGCTTTGGATTTAGTTTCATTTTAATTTTACTTAAAGTGAAGGATTGGGATATTAATTTGACTTCTTTCTTCTTTGTTATTATAGGCATTTACAGCTATAAATTTCCCTCTAAGCACTGTGTTAGCTACATAGCATGAAACTTGGTAAGTTATGTTTTCATTTTAATTCACCTCAAAATGTTTTCCTATTTGTTTTGTGATTTTTGATAGACGCATTTGTTATTTAGAAGTTTGTTGTTTAATTCTCATGCATTTGTGAGTTTACCAAAATTTCTTCTGTATTAATTTGTCATTTTAATTCATTTTAGTCAAAGGACATATATGAACTATAAGTATAATTTGAATCTCTTAATATTTATTGAAATTTGCTTTATGGCCTGACATGATTAACCTGGAGAATATTTTATGTGCTCTTTAGGAGAATGTTGATATTTTGCTAATGTTGGGGAAACTGTTAGGCCTACTTAGTTTAAAAGGTCAAGTTATAATGGTTAAGTCATCCTCCTACATTGGCATTTTATCATTTTAAAATGTCTATTTTTGTATCTAAAAACAATTTTGTTTAAAGTATGCTACTTTTAATATTAGTATAGCTATTCTGATCTCTTTTTGAGTTCTGCTTGCATGTTGCATGTTATATCTTTTTTTTAATCTTTGGCTTTTAACTCATGTCTTCGAGTTTAAAGTGTCTCTTGATGACAACATAAAGGTAGGTAATATTTTTCTTTAAATTTATTTTGCCAATTTCTATATTTCAATTGAAGTGTTTAGTCAATTTAAATTTAATGTAATTGTTGTGATTGTTTGCCATTTTGCTGTGTTATATAAGTATCTATCTTCCCCCCTAGAATTTCTCTATTACTGCTTTCTATTGTGTTAAATAGTTATTTTGTGGTATACCATTTTAATTTTTTATTGTTTTTGTTTTTTACTGTATATATTTTAGATTTTTTTTCTTAGTGGCTGTTCTGAAGCAGTTAACATGTTACCATCAACTTTGTTTGAATTAATATCAAATTAATTTATATTGTACTGGGAAACTTTCCTTCACAACTTTCTCCTTCCTTTGTGCTCAACAGCACCTCCTTCTGCTTCTATATCTTTTTAAAAAATTATGTTTTTATTAATTTGAGAGAGAGAGAGGAGAGAGAGATGGAAACATTGATGAGTGAGAATCATAGATTGGCTGCCTTTTGCATGCTTCTTTTGGGGATTGAGCCTGAAACCAAGGCTTGTGACCTGATCAGGAATCAAAGTGGGGACCTCTTGCGGCACGGGGTCATGCACAATCCACTGAGCCATACTGGCTGGGCTGCTTCTATATCGTAACCTGGGTTTCTTTTTCCTGTACTCAGTGACTCCTGAGGACATATTCAATGACTGGTCAAAATAAGATATATTTAAATCTTAGTTATGGGGTAAATGAGCAGAGTAGAAGTTTAGTGAACACCAATACATAGTGCATGAGATACAAATCAGAACTACTGAAGACTTTACTTAGAGCTGATCTGTGCAAGATAAAATTGATGTGTCTGTTTCTCAGAAAAAGAACCTGTCTCCTTTGATAGCACAAATCATGAGAACTTCTCTTCAGTAAGCAAGAAATCTAGAGAAAATGTAAGACTATAAATTGGCCCTGGAACTAAGGTGTTGTTTTTTAAGATTTAATGGGAAAGTATAATAAGCAAAGCTCTTTTGTAATCATAGCATTCATTTATTTAAAAAGGACCTGGGCTATAACCAAAGCAATCCTTTTTGTATTACCAAGAATTTGTCCACTGGGTATAACTTGAGTGACTTGATGGCAGCTGTCCAGTTAATCCATCCAACACTGAGATTGTATTTGCTAGATTTGACTGCTCTCTACTTCCCAGGTGATGTGTGGATGAAATATATTGCCCAATTTGTATATGGATCAATCAACAAAAGCTTTTTGAGCATTATACTCTTTTTTTCTGGGAAACACAGAGTTATTGGGCAAAGCACTTCCTGAATGGCAGAATACACACACACACACACACACACACACACACACACACACACGGTAATTCATAATTGACAAATAAAAGATAAGGGTGCTAATTTTCTGACTAAATCTAGAGAAAGAGTTGACTTTTGCAGATGTTTGGAAAAAATCAGAAGACCAAGTAGGAATTTTATACATAAAACTTATGGGTTGTCTTCAAGATATGAAGACAGGATATGGGGAATGGGCAAGAGAAAAGCCTATCGAGGGTACACAGAGAATAGACCAATAGATGAAGGCATCAAACGGGAAATAATTCTGGGACGATAGGTTAGGTTATGTTGGGAAGGACCCCAAGTTACCCCTTGAAAGGCTTGTAGGTTCTATCTCTGCAGTGACACAGTAGGTGATGAGTGAAGCAAGCTCAGGGGAGGGAACAGAGAGGGGAAGAGAATAAGAGAAGGAGACAGAGAAAGAGAAAAAGAGGAAGAGGAAGCAAGAAAGAAATCAAGAAAGAAATCAAGTCACTCTACCCCCACTGAAAAAGGGCAGCTGGCATTTATTCAAGGACATTTCGTGTCCCAAGCATGTGAGTTCATCATGTAATTTTTCAGGAGGAATGGAGAATCTGGGACTTTATGAGAAATATTATACATTTCAAGGATGGGCAGCTAATCATTCTGTAATCACTATAGAAAGCAAAAACCCCAAACGTTTAAGAGTGTGATCTGCTGTCTGCATGTGTATAGAGGCTGTGTCCTCTGGGTTGTCCAAAAGGCACAGAGGAGCATTTGTCAGTTTGGATTCTGGGAAGGACAGCAACTAGGAGGGACTGAGATGGAGAGTCTATTGGGGTAGTCCAGGTGGGGGCAGATCATATGAACTTGACCCTTGCTTCTGGAAGTGAGAAGTGAAAGAAGCAGGTAGATGGGGCACAGTGCTGTAGAGGAAGGTACAGGAAAGATTTGATCTTTCTCAGAGAGCCCGGAAATGACTTGTGTTCTGTTTTCTCCCCTGCTGAAAGGCACTGCCTGTGTTTTTGCCCTGTTACACACCCTCAGCTGACCTTTTTCAGAGCTGATTTTGTGTTCTAATTGCTTTGCTATAATTTTATTTCCCAGTTCAGCACTTCCAATCTGCCCCCAGGTAAACTTGAGTGCACGTCCAGGTAACGTTGTAGTCTTTAAGCTTATCAAATAAGAAATCATTTTATAGCCCTATTTTGATGTGGGCTTTTTTCTCTTACATTTCAAGTTAAAGAAGATCAAGGGCTTGCAGCTAAATCACTTACAAGATAAATGAGTCATAGGGAAATGTAGTATTTTGATGAAGAATATTCTCCTTATATTCTCTTCTTATGTAAATCTTCTTTGAAGAAAATTTCCCTAATTATTACAAGCTACAATCTTTTCTTCATTAATTTTTTTTCTTTTTGTTATTCTGAAAGTTTCCCGGGTATAGTTCTTTTTCAAAAGGTAACAAATTGTTGTTGGCTTTAAGAGATTGTATGCTAATTAAAATAGTTATTTCCAAAAAATACAAAGCAGAATTTCAATATCCCCACTGCTGTGTGTATATTTTAAATGGTGTCTTCTATATATTGTTCCAAAACTTGGATTTTCTAATTTAATTTTCTATAGTTCCGTGTCAGTAAAGTAAGCATTCTTTCCATTCATTTTATGTCTTTATCCAGTAATTTCCTCATGATACAAAATTAAAACAGCTGTGTTGAAAGATGCAATTTTGAAGGATATTTAACAATTTTTTTCATAAATGTCACTTTTTACTTCCAGTAGCATATGGGGGTGTAGGCTTTCTTTCTCCCCCCAGCCCCTCACCTCCCCTGGCCCAGCAACAATGCATATTAACAATCTTTACAATATTCAATTATCTGAGAGGTAGAATGTTGTCTCTTCAGTTTCTATAAAATATGTTGGTTGGTTCTCTTATTTGGGAATTTAGATATTTATAGTTTTGCACTGACATTTAAAGATCTTTGAAAACATTTGTTTTATCTTCCCTATTAAAATATAAATCCTTAAGACATTATTATTTCCATTTTAACAGTTACCTCTCTCATGGACTCTTATCTTCTTTCCTTTGTAGGTCAGTGCCCTTTCGGTCTTATATTATTTTGTATCCCCCAAAATAATTTAAGAAATTATAGCATTTTCATAAATGTCACTTTTTACTTCCAGTAGCATATGGGAGTGTAGGCTTTTTCATCTGCAAAAGTAGCATCTTTTAAATAAGTAATTAACATGCTTTTTAAAAAAATTCAAAGCAGCAAACATTTATTGATCACCTACTCTGTGTTAATTTTTTTTTATTCCTGCTGGGTAAAGCTCTGTGAACCCAGAAATGTATGTTGAACAAATAAATGCAGCCAAGATCTGGAGATACACTGTTCAGTAAGGCAGCCACTAGACACATGTAACTACCAGACATTGAATAATTATTAGTCTGAATTGACATATGCTGTAAGTATGAAACACACATTGATTTTGTAGACTCAGAAAATAATGACTCACGGATAAATTTTATATTGATTGCCTTTTGAAATGATAATACTGTAAATATATTGGATTCAATATAATATGCAAATGTGGCTACTAGAAAATTTAAATAACATGTGGCTCACATTATATTTCTGTTGGACAGTGCTGCTGCAGAGATTTTTATAGTACAAAAATTAAGACTATACAAGGCCAGCCTGGTTGTCCTATTGGATGGTCTTCAGGTCAGAATGCCATATTCTTTTGCAACAAGAAAGAGAGCAAAGCACCCAAATACCATTGTCATATTGGCTGATGATCCCCTTGTCTTTCATCTGAATGAGCCTTGATGAAAGGAACTACCTTCAAAAAGAATAGTTTATGGCCCTTTGGAAAGAAGCTTAAATTGAAAAGGAAGAGGTGAATTGGAATAGTTCTGACTTTGAACGACCGCTCGTGTCACCATAAAGCCACGGTCACTGTGTGATCTGTTGGCTGGCTGCAGAAAGAGGGTGAATCACTGTTCTCCAAAAAATTCTGGGTATTGCAAAATCCCAAAGGCAGAGTGTTAGGTTAGGTGGCTCAGGAGGCGGCGCAAGAAATAGAGTCCTGTGAATCAGAAAAGAAAGGAAAGGAAAAGGTTTATTTCTGCGTCCCCGGGAGACCCACGTACCCCAAAGACAGGGCACGTGGATTCACGCCAACATGGAGGGGGGCGCTTTTTTTATACTGCGGTTGGGTGAGGGGCGGGGACATGAGCTGAGGTATTCAGTTGAGGAAGCTTCAGCTGCAGGGGGGTCAGCAAGGTATTCAGGAATGAGTCAGCATCTGCGTGGGGGTATGTGGATTCACGTAGATCTGTGAGAAATTCCAGGGGGAGTCCATTGTCTCATCACATGTCTGCATGTATCCAATTCTGGGCTCTCTCCGACCTAACACAGAGAATTGATGAAAGAAAGCTTGGCCTGAGCTAGAGGAGGGAGCTTCATCTGGCTCCCCAGTCCTTCCCTCTGTGGGATCAGAGGAGAGAATGGCTGTTCACCTTGGGTTCTGATTATCTGCTCTAGGAATAACATTCCTTTAGTGGAAATATGGCCTCCTTACCATTAAAATGTACAATTCCAGCACTTTGCAGTTGACTCTCTCATTTTGTAGATAATATCAATGATTTAGACTAAGTAATGACATGAATGACCCTGGGCCCTAGAGTGAAATTATTCAGTATCCATTTAACATGGGTATATCTTAGCTCCCCCACCACCTCCTAAAGTTTTCAGTTCTAATTTCCCATAGAATGAGCATAATCAGTTGGTTCTGGACAAAGCCTATTCTGCATAAGATATTTCAAACTCAAATTTTCTAGCTTATCAATATATCTAAGCTTGTTTTATCTACACCTAATATTTGGATTTATTTTATTATTATTGTTTTTCTGTATTCATTAGGTGTGGCAGAGGGGAGATAGCTTGAGCTCATTAAAATCAAAGTGGGTTCTAATACCCACTCCCAATTTATATATGAGAAGGAGATTGTCAGGTATTTATACATCACACATCCAGTCCTCCTAAATATGTCAAGTGTGTGGCTGTCCACAGAATATTGCTGGAGAATGTAAAGAAAAACACTTGCTCCACATATCTTCCCTAGAAATACTGCGTTTGGGGGAGAAAATCAATATTCTGCTAAAGTGAAAGAACCAATGAAAGAGCCACTATATTGGCCATGACACAAGTCATTTTGTGCCGATTCTTCCTTTCTCACATTTAGTGAATTTCTTCATTTTCCCATCACTCCACACATCTACCAAATATGTATTGACTTTCTACTATGTGCACTCTTTTTTGAGATACAAGATGAGATACAAGGTTCTACTTTCAAGAAACATAGAGTAGAGGTATAGTTCTCACATTAAGAGAATCAAATTTTCAGGGTTGTGCTCTAGGAGACTGACTGGGGTGGGATATTGCCCTTTGGTGAGGGCTTTGGCCAACCATGAAGTGGATATGGCTTGAGAGCCCTGATGGGATGATAAATGAATGCCTGAGATGGGTGGGAAAGTAGAAATGATGTATAAATACAGGATGGTAAACTTCACTTTCTTTGTAATGTTGCTAACTAATGGTAGTCCCATAAAAGAAGAGCTGTAAGTTGGGGCCATAGAATACCAATGGATTCATCAAACCCTCTGTCTTTGGACTTTAAAAAGGACACCATTTATCATGGTTTGTAACTCTGGAGAGTTTGTCTTGTGTTAAATAAGAGATACTTTGACAAAGAAAATTAATTTTGTCCTCTCCTAGATTTGCATTTTCTTTGAAACTTAGAAACATAAGGCTTAGCAGGCCCTGGATTAGGGAAACAAAGCCCCTTCATCTCTCAGTAAATAGCCATTTCCTGTAACAAGTCTGATTCCTTTCCCAGATGCTTGGAATTTGCAAGCCCGGTGATTCTATTTCTAGGATTGTTCATAATGTTTCCTCATTTCCTACTTCTTTCTTTCTCTTCCTTTCTGAATATACTGCTGTTACTTATTAGCCCTATTCTCCATCTCAAAGGAAGCTAACTCCATGGTGGAGAAAATTACCACTGAATGTTAAGACTTAGCTAAATAATGTTCTTCTAGAAACTCTGTAATTCATTGCTTGGCAAAATTGTAATAAGCACTTGGTTAGGAACAATGAAGAATGAAAAGTAAAAATAAGTAAATGTTCATAACTTGAAGTCGCACACATGTCAGATATAAACAGCTACATAAGTAATTGCTTGGAGGTGGAAATCAAAGACTTAGAGGTGATTCTTAGTTGAGTAGTGTGACTTTGAGTCAGTAGCTTTCTCTTGTTTGGACTGTTTTTGGGTTTTTTTCCATTTGTAAATCAAGAACTTAGTCCCTTTTTTAGTATTGACAGTCTCTTGTATTATTAGATAACAATATATTGATCCCTTAATATGAAGCTGTAGCCACATTAATGACAGAAGTGAATTCTCACAGCTACTCTACAAAGTTAGGTACTACTGCTATCCTTATGTTATAGTTCAGGAAATTGAGGCTTAAGTATTGGACCCAAGTCATATAGCCAGTGAAAGATAGGTCTGGAACTTGTTGTCTTTTTATATAATCTATTGCTTGATTTCATGCTAAAGATATGCCAAAATTTGACAAACAGATAGTGATATTGAGGTTAGAAAAAGTTGGATATAATTTTGTAACTTGAGGTTCTAAAATATGAACCCAAGATTATGGGGAATATTTGTATAGACAACAAAAAAGAATGCCAACTTTTCAGGTTGGATGAGCCAGTGTCAGATATGTGTCAGGAGTGAACAGGATGAGTCTGGGGAACATCAAAACTTTAGTTTGACTTGCTCAGAGGCTCTTTGGATGAATGACATTGAATAGCCAATGACACTGGCTTATGGATGTCCTCAAATTCCAACCTCAGTAAATATAAATAAACTCATCTATCCTCCAGACATTAACAGAAATGAAACACAGATGTTTCCATGTGCACATAGCCTGATAGAGAATGAGCATCACATTTGGGTTTGAATGTGGCTCTGCTATTTGATAGTTATCTTCCTTGAGTGAATGATTTAACATCTGTGGACTTTAGTTTTTCACCTGTGGAATTGAAATAATGATTCATATTACATAGTTTCATGAGAATTCAAACTTAAGTGTCTGTATAATATCTCCAAAGTAATATACTCAATTGAGCAAATAATATGCTCTATATATACCAATACTATCATTGTTTGAATTAAATTAGACAATATAGAGACAATATATGTAAAGTGTTTGATACAATGCCTAGCACTATATAAATGTCAATTTTTGTGCTAATAATTCTATCATAAGACAGATACTGTGTCTCAAATTGCTGATAAACAAGTAGAGGAAAAAAACAAGCATTCATCAAAATGCAATGTAATTATTTTAGAGATGTTACAAGGTGCACTGTAATTACATATGAAGAGATATCAAAGTTGGCCAAGAGATTATGGATTATCAGAGAAAGCTTTATAGAGAAAGCCACACTTAGGAAAAACATCTTTAAAAATAAAGTGGAATTACTCCAGATAAAGAAGTAGTTGAGGAGTATTTTGACAGACAGCAAAGGCAGGAAGATGTTAGAGATCACGGAGCACTAACTAAAAACAAAATAGGAATGAATTGGTGAGACATAATGTGAGAAGTAGTGGCAAGAGGTGGGGCTGGAGAAGTAGGGAGGGACCAGACTATGCTGGACCATGTAGACATGTGAAGCAATGTAAGTTCCCATCCAGAATCAAACCAGAGAACAGTGTTGACTGTGATGTGATTGTGAAAAGACTTTGCAAATGTCAGATTGCCAAAAGAGAGGGAGCTGTTTTTTTGCATTTTAAAAAAAAATCTAATTGAAGGTGTGTGTCCTCTCCTAAGCTAGACAGTAAACTCTGGACTACAATAGGGAATTAATGGAAAAAAATATTCACCCTGAATTCTGTTCTCTCCCAAATAAAAGATGACAGTCTGTGGCTTGGATCAAGGGCAACAACATTACTTGGGAAGAGTATGTCATATTGGTGGTGAAAATTACAGCTTAACACACAAAGGTATTGATTCCAACTGTCAGCAAGATACTTTCAAAGGGTCAGACTTGGGAGTCACAGAATGTTCTGCTATCCTCGTCAAAATAGAAGTTGATGTACATTAAAACTATGATGAAATGAAATGAATAGGGAGTTTGGAGCTATATCAGTTGAGTGGAGCTGCCACATTCTAGATGCCTGCTGACCTGTTTGTCTGCCTACCTTCTTTCCATAAATATTTATTGAGCACTTGCTGTGCAACATTGGACACATTACTCCACCTCTCTGAAGCTTTTCCCTCACTTGCAAAGTGTGGAACAGTCATGACTCTTTCAAAATTTATGGTAAGGATTAAATGAGATACTGTGTTTGAAAGCACTCAGTAGAGTGCCAGCCACATGGTAGGTACCCAATAAGCATATTCCCTATTTCCACTCATTGTTATATAAACATTTATTGGGTACTTTCTTGTTCTAGGCACCAGTTTAGACACTGGCCAGGAACAGATCTAGCAGGTTCTCTTGAAGTTTACATTCGGTGAGGGCAACAGAAAATATACGAATATATAATAAACAATGCAAGTCCTGGTAGTGGTGAATGTCACAGAGATCAAAACAATGATGCAAAGCAGGGTGCCTCGAAGAGAGCCAGTGTGGTAGGGTGATGAGATGTGCCCATTGGAGGAAGTGACACTGAAGTTGAAACACAAATAATAAACGGAGCCTCAGGTGCAAAGATCTGGGAACATGCTTTGTAGGCAAAGGGAACTGGAAGTTGAAGTGCAATCAGGTAAAAAACCAGGAGTGTTAGAGAAGCAGACAGAAGGCCAGGTTCCTGGAGCCTAATACGTGAGGGGAAAGTAATGCGTGGCCAGGTGGGCATGGTAGTCATCAGCCTACTGCAAACAAGCGTCCTGCCAGCAGAGCAAGACGCAGCTGTCAGATGATGCACAGTTAGAAGACCAGCGTCCTCCAGAGCAGCCCTCGTCCTGCGCGTGGCTTCCTCCCACATTTCTGAGCCAAGTGAGCATTTCAAAGCTGCGTGGACATCTGGACTGGAGAGATAATACTGCTGTTTCCTCCAACCCTGCAGTTCTCAAAAGCACAAGCTCAGCTCTTCAATCTTTCTTTAATCTCTCAGTTTGTGGCGTATGTCACTTTTGAAGATATGCATTTGACAATAGGATCATCGAGCTTACAAGCTAATGGTAGGGATAGAAAAGTGCATATAGTAGAGCTACTATGGCAGAGTTTTAAAAGTCTGTGGGGGCAGGAGACAGACAAAATCTAAATGTGTGGTCTCAGAAGGCTTCCTGGAGGAAGTCTCAGTCAAATGTGGGAGGTGTGGTATTCTTCCTTCTGTTTTGTTTTTCATTTGTTTATTGTTTACACTTTCAGCAATCTGAATATATCCAGATTCCTCTGAACTAATGTCCTGTTTTTTTCCTTTTCTTTAGAATTGTCTATAACGGTGATGACGAACCTATGACACGCGTGTCAGAGGTGACACTCGAACTCATTTTTTGTTGTTGATTTTTCTTTGTTAAATGGCATTTAAATATATAAAATAAATATCAAAAATATAAATCTTTGTTTTACTATGGTTGCAAATATCAAAAAATTTCTATATGTGACACGGCACCAGAGTTAAGTTAGGTTTTTTCAAAATGCTGACATGCCGAGCTCAAAAGGTTCGCCATCACTAGTCTATAAGGTTACAGGATATTTTTTAAAAATATTTTTTATTGTTGACAGTTTACAGATGTCCCCACCCCCCTGCTCCACCTTTTGCCTCCCTCTCCAATTCAGGATCAGGTATGGCCTCATCTGATATTTGATCATTCTGGTTTATATTTCCTCTTACAACCTCCCATATAGTGGCATGATTTCATTTGCATTAGAACATGTAAATTCCAAACACTTTCAATAGTTAAACATTGTCTAAGAGTTGTAGCTATATTAGAACCCAGAAACCTTTAACCTCGTTTTAGTTGCCACCTCAAAATTACATGATTACTTTCATTAAAGGCAAAGGCATATAAGGAAGGTGCTTTCTTATCTTGCAAAGCACAATCAACATCTTCCATTTTTTCTCCTTGACACACATGTGCATTTATTACACATTTAATAGATGTAAAGTTTGGCACTAAGGAATCAGACTTGGAACATATATTATTATGTGGCAAAATTTGGTGGGGTGGAATAGGGAGGTAGAGCAAAGGGTATAGAATGGGAAAGATGAGCATGATCATTTCTGACTTGCTTGAGGAGTTTCTGAGAATAAGACCGATAAGGCTATTTTCTGGATAGAGAGGACACTTCCCAGAAAGCAAATCTGAACTAAACCCAAATAAATTAGAGACCCAAATAAAGGTCCATTTTTTATTCAGTTGTAGGCTGAGTGGTCACAATTATGTGTGCTAGAGAAAGAAGCCAGGGGTAATTACATGCCCAGAGATACATGCATTTTTCTGGCAGTCATTGCCATAATTCTTAGTCTTAGCCCTCAATATTACTGATACATGTCTTACCTGCAATTCATTACCCTCCAACTATTTGCTTGAAAAACAAATAGAATCCAGGTATCTGAGCAACTTTTTCAGAGACTTGTGGGTAGGTACCGTCATCCCACTTGCTAGTCTTTAGCACACTCAGATGGAGAGACATGGAGGAATTAATCTTCTGAGATACATCAGCAACAATATTTTCTTGATGTAACTTTTTATTTTGTCTGATGATAACAGTAAAAGTTGATTGCACAAAATTAGGGAAATTGAGCATAAATAATAGGATGCAAATGAGCTATAACTTTAGAGCTTGGGAAAAATGTAATTTATTACCTGTATCTTTCTTCTATTACATGCCTGTTTGTGCTAAAGGCACCTTGCTTGCTATAAACTTTTTCATAATGCAAGATGCTTAAAATATCCCATCATGAGAATAAGCCATATTGCTTTCTGATGATGGAGTAGGTCCAATGTTCCTTGTAGTTGTTTCTCTTTCTGTTCCTATTGGGTTGCTGTGATAGAAGCAGTATATTAGAGAGGTTCTGACTAGATTCTGGAGCCAGAATATCTAGGTTTGAGCCCTGACTCATGATAGTTGTGTGACCTTGGTCATAACTTAATATCTTAGCTCCTTTGTTTCCTCATCTATAAAGTGGAGATAGTAGTACTATAAAGCAGCTAGGTTCTTTGTTGAGTGAATTAATATGTAGAGGCTAGAAGAATCCCTGATGCATACAGAGTGTTCAATAATGCAAATTATTACCATGAGGGACATAAACTCCAGTGCCTATGGGTCCAGGCAGAGCATATAAATGAGTCAGGTCTAAAAAAATGAAGCTCTTTTGGTCTATCTTTCATTTTCCCACATTGTATTAAAAACAAGAAGATAAAGAACACTTTTCAACTATGAAGGGAAAAAAGCCCATTGCAAGCACAATAAATGTAAATGACCTTGACTTATTTGAGAACAATAGAGAGTGATGAGGACCATGGAAAGACTTGAAAGATTGTGCTCAGATCCAGACAATTGCTGCCAAAAGAAGCTAAAAAACTAGATTAGTAGGTGAAATTTTCCAGTTTTTAAGTGTTGGCATCTAATGCAATTTTTTTAAAAAAAATTCTGTGTGACAATATATACCTTCAGGCTGCATTTGGCCCATAAGTTGCCAGTTTGAGACTCCTGAATTTCTGCTAAGTAGTGGTTTATAAATTCTAGCCCAAGGGACTTACCTTGTCTTTCTGTGACACCTGGCTTTATTGTCACAAGTGTATTGATTTCTATAACTCTCTTGGGTTGAAAGGACCAAAAGATGTACCTCTCGCCCCTACAGTGCCCATTGGGAAGACTGGTATATAGATCATTCGGAGGCTGCAGTAAGGGAAGGCCAGTCAGGGAAGGTAACACCCACTCCTTGTCCCTGTCCCTTGTCCACAGGATAACTGCTTTGCCTTAGTTGGAAATTCCAGCCTCTCCCTAAATTGCTGTCTGCTGGCTGATAATGGAGACGTCTTCCATCTGACTTTTGAAATGTCGTCTTACTACTCCTTCTGTTTAATTGCTCCCTCCTGTGCAAATACTGTTCCTACTGCTCATTAGAGTTGAGAAATTACAAGTCTTAAGGTTTTTCCTGGCTCTCATTGGCTGGTGATAAATGCTGGGTGCTTTGGGGGCTGCTTTCTGAACCACCCTAAGGCAACAATTGATTATTCAGGCCTAAGGAAAGGAGACAGGCACTCAGAGAATAGCTTTTTAATAAGGCAGTTTGTGATCAGGGAAGGCGAGGGAGGGAAGCCAACTCTAGCTGACCTCTTGGGGCTGGCCTCTCACCATGGTAAAGACCAGTGTGAAAGGAGAAAGGCTGCAGGGGACCAGAGCACAACATTTGGCACCAGCCACAGGGCTGCCTTGAAGCAGTCAGGTTGATTCTGCATTAACTGTCTGCAGTAGCTGGTCAAATAGAAGGAAACAGGGAAATTCTGACAATGCTGTTGCTCTGAATCACAGGCTCTCAGTTTTCACAAACTTCCAATTGAATTTGTAGAAATAGAGTTTACGTAGTCATTTCTTCATCCCGTCCTCTATTTTTCTTCCTGTGTTATGTTGTAATACTAGCTTGTATGTGTGCTCTATTCCTTTCATTTGCCCTAAAGTTTTTTGTTTGTTTGTTTTCTTTCCACGTTGCCTTTTCTATCTGGAATACTCATCTCTCATTTCAACCTGCACAAATCCTGGACTCATTTCAAATGTTGTCTCTACCAAGAAGCCTCTCTGGATTTCCCCAATGCATTGGAATCTCCAAGCCTCTAGGGAGCAAAGGAAATTCTTATTCTCCATATTTCAATCTTCCATCCTCTCTCCTATCCCCAGGAAAATACATAAATCTGACCAAATTCTAGGAGATTTATTGGACAACTTTTGCTGAAGGTAGAATCACTTTATTTACAAATGTCTGTGTCTAGATGTGCCTGTTTCTCTACACTGTCTTTTTCTTACAGAAAGTGGAGTGGGTAGAATTAGGTCTGCTCTCCTGGGAGGGAAAAAAAAACAAAAACCCAACTGGCTTTCCAGGAATCCTTTCTCTTTTGTCTTGATCCGTTCCTTGCATGAGTTGATATTGTGTATCTGAGGCAGTAGGTCTATGGGGTGCAATTTGGGAGTAGTGGGAGGTCCTTAGGCCTCCATCTCAGCGCATGTGTTCCAGCCCTATTTAGCAGAACCTCCTTGCATCATGGATAGGTTTCCAAAACCACTAAACAGAGTGTTTGCCAATGTCCCTATATATCTCTCTCCCTCAGGGGCTCTGTGCAAGTGGTAATTTGTGCTCCATATTTTTTTAATGCCAGCAAAGCCTTCACCTTGTTTTAAACACCACCCACCTTTGAGAGGGCAGAAAACTGACCTGAAGAGAGAATTATTTGAAGTTTGACTCCCTGGATTCAAGCCCAGGCTCTGCACTCTACAGTTGTGTGATATTAAGACAGTTAACTTTCCTCTGCTTCAGTTCCCAGCTTTGTACTATAAGGGTGGATATAGTGCTAGCCTTTTAGGATTTTCTGGGAAATTAATTAGAATAATATCTCCAAAATGCTGAGAGCAGTGGCTAGAGCATAATAAACATTCAGCAAATGTTAGTTGTGTTTTCTTATTATTCTTATTCTTCCTCTTCTTTCTTTCTTCCTCTTTCTCTTCCTCCTCCTCCACCTCCTTTCCTCCACTTCTTTTTTCTTCTTCTTCCCCCTCCTCTTCTTTCCCCTCCTCTGTCTCCTCCACCTCCTCCCTAAGCATATCACTGATAATATCATCAAAGTCCTCAGCAGTTAGCCTTGTCATATTACATTTTTCATAGATACATTATTCTCTCCACATTTTCAGCTCTGCCTCAAGGCCATTTGCTTGGTCACAAAAGGCATCTGAAGTTTATTATAAGTAGAGCAACAAAAGAACAGCCTGCTGATGAAAATGTGCCATGAACAATCTTGTCACAAATTTTAGAGCTGGAATGAAATGTTGAGATTATTGGGTTTGAATTATTCTTTTTAAAGATGAGGAAATTAAGACCCAGAATAGAGATGAACACAGCCCCCACAACCCCTATAGGAGAAGGAGCAGGGCAGCTTACTTGTTGGGGCACATCACTGGGGGCCTATTACCCTGCAGGGCAACCTTAGAGAGCACATAAACCTTTTCCTCCTCCAGAGTGTCACTGGGGGATTTAAAAATTAAAGGTGGTGGTTACCTTTGCATCCAAGAAAAGAGGCAGTGTGTTAATCTAAATGTCTCTCCAAATGGCTATATTTCCAATTTAATAGGAACATCGCTATCATGTGCTAATTAGAGACCAAGTTCCTATTTCAAAGGATGCCTCATAAGGTTTTATAAATAAGTGGAGAGGCCAGTGCTCTATGTTCCCCTACTGAGTAATTAGTTTCACCCATTTATGATGAGAACTACCAGCAGGATTAACATAATGATGTATATAATGTAGCTATTGCAGCAACAGATCGTAATGATCTTTTCGCATTTCTCCCAGTCTATTATTCTTACCTAAGTTATTTCCTAATTTGCTTGTTAGCCATGTGATTTCCTGGAGCATTCGCCCATCACAAAAGCATGTGATTTGGGCAGTAACTAAATGTTTGTTAAGACTTCAAATTTACAACTAATTGATATATGAAAGGACAACTTTAAATTGTTTTTCCATTTGGCATTAAACACCAACAATTTTTTATAAGTTTCATGGGCTTTTTCCAAGTGCCAGTGTCTTGGCAATTTTTAGATCATTATTTACTGTTCAGGGCTTATCTCACAATCAGTAATTAAAATACCACTGAAGGTCCTTTTAAAAATCAATGGACATCAAACTAATATGGAACATCTCACCAAAAGTAATAAAGAACATAAAGTACTTAAGCACAGGAGATATTAAACATTGATGAAGGCTCTAAAAAAAAGCCAAATTTAAGTCGTTGGGAAAATTCTCCTCCTTGTATTCATTCAACAGTCTATCCAGCCTTTGGAAGACAGACTATGCACTTACTATGGATAAACATCAGGTAGTTTCATTTATGGCATATAATCCCGTGTACCATGGTGTTTATTGTACAGTGGGAGAGCTTCTGGAATTTGATGCAAAGTACATTTATATTCAGAAACAGGAGATAAATACGGGATAGTGGTAAGGAACACAGGCTTTAGAGGGAAACAGATTAGGAATCAAATCTTGCCTGGACCAGACACCATTTTTGAGATAATCAAATTGTTTAACTCCTGAGTTTCTTTCCTGGGAAAGAATAACACTGACATGATGGATGAAATTAGCCAAGTGTCTGGTGCTTCACATGTTGGAAGGCTGAGGGAGGTGGTGTTTACACCAGTACTTAGAAAATTAGAAAATTTGGATATGCCAAAATGATGTATAAGTAGAAGAAACTAAGGAAAACACCAAATCAGACAGCCATGGCATTGTAATGAGAATGTTAGAAACAGAAGGTTTGTCAAGGGAATACTAAAAAACTTAAAAAATAACTTAGGACCAGATAATAAAGACATTCTGTGTAATAAAGCAATTTCCATGCCACTGTCTGAATAGGACCAAAAAATTATCATGGTTTTGTCATGGTTAAGAATGTGGCCTCAGTATACACTCTGCCTAGGTCTCCATTCTGGCTTTACTTGGCTTAAGTTCTCTGTGCCTCCATGGCCTCATCTATAAAATGGGACCAATACTAGTACAAATGCTTTTCATAACTATCTTTGTAATAATGAGCCTTTTGGGTAGGATGGAGAAAAATCTTCTCTATTTCCACTGACCTTCCATCATCCTTCTAGTAATAATGGGCTAGATCCTTCAGACCACATCTCTCACCAGAAGACCACTAAAAATACTGGACAAAATATATTTTAAGTTATCTTTAAAACCATTGTAAAGCTGAGATATAGTGAGGAATTGCCAAACCACGATCCAGGAAATGGTGGGATTTTAGAATAGTCAGAAACTGCTGTAAACTCATTTTACATTGAGGGCATTCAGCCATCCAGAAGAAATAGCAGAGCTAACGAAAAGGAGCTTGTGTATGACACCTCTAGGGGCAAGCAGCTGGAAACTCAAGGCCAGCCTAAGGTGGACAGTCTGATCAACATGACTTTCAGGTGAATCTAGGTGAGGGCAAGCCAGACTCAACTGTTCTCCTCTATGGACCCTCGTGGGCCTGGTGGCCACTGACTTGGATGAACAGATTTGGGATGGGTCTGAGCAGGAAGATAACCCATCTCTGGCAGGTAGGATGTTATGTTCTGGTTCTCTAGTGAAATTTCAGTACAATTTTACATTATAAATATGACTCCCAACCCCGCAAAGCTTGTATTTAGCTTAAAGTGGTTTCACGTTATCATGCTCCAGGTCCCAAAAAAAAGAACATGAAAATTCTCTCTGGAGGAATGTTTCCTTCATTCTAGGTCCTAAGAAATCCCTGAAAATAATATTCCAAAGCCAATAATAATCCCACAGTCCCAGATAAACAAACACCTGAAACAGTAAGGCACCAAAGAGAGAAACCAGCAGAAACAATAGCTGTAGAGAGTGACTCTCCATGACTTCAGGTGGTAAAATTATCAAATATGGATTATACAATACTAGGCTTCGTGTAGTTAATGAAAAAAGGAAAGCTTTAAAATATCTCTATATTTAAAAACTATAACTCATGTTGTAGACTTTTTAAATTAAACAAAAGCTAAAAATAGAAACTATATCTGAAACTAAAAAAAAAACAATGGATGTGATTGACAGATTAGATGCAGCAGAAGAGAGCATTAATGGTAGGTTTGTGCAAAGAAATTAACCAGAATGCATCAGAGAGAGACAAAATGATAGAAAATATAGAAGATTGCTAAGAGAGAGGGAGCACAGAGGGAGAAGTCTAAGGACACTCCCTGGTAGTCCCAGACCCAGGGGGAAGAGGGACAGCACTGAGCTCAGGGAGGGTAAAGGTCTTGTTCTTACCACGCCAGGTGGAGCCATATGTACAGTGAGCAGGAGGCGGAGGGACTAGGCATCATTTTACAAAACTCAGATCCATCAGGGTGCTGGGGCCTCATCCAGCCCGGGCTAAGATGGGAGTCCTGTACACAGGTTCCATTTGGTGGCTTGCCACAGAGGGAAGTATTAACCTTGCTCTATCAGGATGCTGGAGGGCAAAACTCTTCCTCTTGTGAAGCTAAAGGTATACCATGTGAAGGCAGGCATTTTAGGCCTCATGAGTACAAGTGTTCTGCAATTCTTCCCACGCCTTAAAAGCCAAGTGCACTTGTAATTCAAATAGCATTTGTACTACAATCAAACCATCATGTGCAGTCATCTTGCCTGTATTTCCAGGACCTCAGGACCAGTCAGGAAGCCTCTTTAAAAAGTAGCATTTATTGGGAGGGTCTGAGTTCCATCCATGAGAGACCTCCTCCCATTCTTCCATTAAAAGCCAAGCGCACTTGTAATTCAAATAGCATTTGTACTACAATCAAACCATCATGTGCAGCATCTTGCCTGTATTTCCAGGACCTCAGGACCAGTCAGGAAGCCTCTTTAAAAAGTAGCATTTATTGGGAGGGTCTGAGTTCCATACATTCTTCCACCAATGTAATCAAAAGGGGGAATTAGGAAAACAACATTGGCTGAATGGTTCTGATGTACCAAGTGCTGTGCCAAATAATTTACATAAATTATCTATGAGGCTTAAAACATTTATTTGAGGAAGAACTATTATCCTATCTCCCCAGAGAAGTTAAGGAACTTGTCCAAGTTTAAATAGTGAATAGGTGATGGAACTGAGATTTAACAGAGGTCTGTCTTTTTTAAATGGTTATATTCTTTCCACTCTACTTGTTTTCAATAAAAAGTTATTCAGAGTAGTGATACTGTGGATTCTGCACCATTAAGGCCCCCTCCCCAAGAAAAAGATAACACTTATCTAGAGAGATATAATCTTCCTTTGAGAAGAAAATGAAACTAGTCATAGGTGGTGATTATTTGGAATATTAAATCATTATTCATTTTTAAAAATATATTAGATGTGCTTTCTCCCTCGGGAAGTATTTCAGCATAGTACACTGAGCTGATTTGTTCATTATGGCTTCAACCTGAGTGTAGTTTTAAATTCATAGGAATTTTCATTCCTTCTTCATTAGTATGTTGAGACATCTCAGCAGTCAGACAGAATTTAGAGACTATAGCTATTTTTTGTGTGTATTTGTTGCATAATTGCTGGCTAATGAGCTTTATTAGAATAAAGAAAACTGGAAAATTGAAAGCAACTCTATCTGTTTCCTTTTGGACAGCTGATGCATTTCAGAACCTGTTTCCTTAGAGAAATTGTTTGGCCCTCAGCATTTTTATTTTTGTTGCCATTATTATTCAAAACACCTCCTGCTTCTCCATGGGAAGATAAAACTGTTTTCATGTTCTGAAAGTGCCTCATAATATCACTAAAGAATTCTGAGGCACACTTATTCTCATTTTTCAGATAAAGGGACAGGGAGCAGGTTACTAGAAAATCTAGAATATGGGAACCCTTCTGAGTTCTACTATATTTTAGGATAGTGGGAAATCCACAGCTCAACCTTGGATGCTCTTCTCCTTTTAGTAATGAGCAGGCGGGGGGGGGGGGGGTCTGGGAGGGGACAA